>NW_011364058.1:4464-9901 GCF_000735185.1 Notothenia coriiceps | reverse complement strand
GCTGCGGTATGAACAGGAAAAAACGGTACTTTTCAGGCTCCAGCTCCGAGCCGGAGCTGAAAACGCGTTGGTGTGAAAGGAGCATGTGTTCCCTCCAGAGGGAGTTTCTCTCCCACTGGTTTCAGACAGAGGGTGAAAAGAGGTGCTGCAGCACAGGCAGGATGAGAACAATAAAGAGCTTTTTGAACATTAAAGCATGGAGACATGTCACAGTAGAGACACTACATACAAATATGAAACCTGAAAATGAGCATATTATGTCCCCTTTAAATTGTGGGCTACCCCCTCCCCTAGAGGAAATCTCAAATACCTGCTTCACACACCATATGGATTAAAAATGGTTGAGCAATAATTTTACCCTGTATTGTGAAGTGTCGTCCAGCAGACTGAAACACAACTTATACTTTATGTTGTAGTATTTGTCATGATTATTATCATACATATATTGATGTTTTTTTATTTGACTAATGTTATCCTTCGTTTTGGTCCGAGTACTGTTTGTGGTTTTCTAGTATTTATTCTTTCTTGGTGTTGTCATTGTTCCATCACTATTATATTGACCAAATGCTTTTGTGTTGTATATCTGTTCTATTCGGAAAATATCAATGAATGTATTGGGAGAAATACGTTTTCTAGGCCACTTCTGGAGGATGTATTCCAATTTAAAGGAAATAGGTGCAGTGTTATAGATAGGTCACAGATAAAGGAGGACGTATTTAGTAAGGGCGGCTGTAATTAGAATGAACCTGTACGTCCTGTTGGAGCTCTTGGACCTGTCTTTTCTTGTACTTCAGCGTCACTTCTGCCGCCCTCAACTGCTCTTGCAGTTTAACTTTTTCCTGGTGCTCTGGACCTAACACAAAAACGTTGTGGTCAATGATAGCTGCTGTAATGATTTTAAAGGAGAATAAACAAACATAAATCACTTCCTGCTGATCATCCCCGATAGAGTGTTGTTGTTTATTTAGGTTCGTTCTGTCTACCCGGCCATACGTACTGGATTCATTGACTTTGTTGAGGGATTTGCGAAATGATGAGTTGCTGTTGTTGAACAGCTGGATGGTGTTCTCCAGAGCTCTGTTTTCCAGCTCCATCTTGCGGATTGTAGCATCCAGACTGTCCCCCTTCCTCTTGAGCTCCTCTTTCTCTTGTGCAGTCTAAGGAAAAGCAAACAAAGTCAATCAAAGTGAAACAAATCTGTCTGTTTTTAACATGGTGGTGTGTTCAAAGACCTCTTACCTTTGTAATGTAGTAAGCCTGCGTTTCTTCCTTTTCCCCCTCAGGAGCTGCCATTGAAAGCATCACAATCTCGAAACGTTTCTTCATCAAGTCGATTTTGGACAGTTTGTCATTCAGTTCAGCACTGACAGAAAAACACTCTTAGTAAGGTGATCTTTTGAGGTACACATTTTCTCAAAATCATGCAAATATGACATAAAACACAACTCAGGGCAACGTTTGATCTCTATCTCACTCGTGAGCCCCTGTAATGTGAAGCCTCCACCAAATGAAGCCAAATATGTTATTGCATTGTTCAACACATTCCAATAGAGTGGCGAAGTCCCGCCCATCTACTTCCGATGGGACCTTATTTCGGTCAATGGGGAGAGAAAACTTATCTTTCGATCCCGTTTGAATTGTGCCATGAATTACATATATGATGTTTGTCAATCTTAAAAAATAATTTCCATGTCAAAAAAGTCACAGTTTGTCGTAAAACTGTTGAAATATAAGACTATGAAAAATACGCAACTAGAAAGACTACAAATCCCAGAGTCGCGTAAGTGATGTCATTAACGTTACACATTACACTCGTGTTACTCACCAAAACCTTGTAATGCCGGTCCCGCATGCTGGCTCTTACGGAACCAACTAACTCCCCTTGTGTATGTACAGCTCTCAACATGCCCAGACTTGTAGAGATTTTCAACTTTTTTTAATACTTTTCGCCTCATTCTGAAAGAAAGAAGTGAAATGTGCCAACGTGACGGCCGTCTTGGTGTGTGATGCGGGACGGGAGATGTAGTTCATTGAACGGTTTCACACAAACAAATATGTTACTTCACAGTTTTACCACACATTTTTACTTTTTTGACTTGCAAAATTATCTTTTAAATTGACAAACATCATACGTGTAATTCGTGGCACAATTAAAACGGGATCGAAAGATAATCTTTCTCTCTCCATTGACTTCAATACATACTTTTTCCGAAATATGGAGGTCCACCGGAAAGGAGGGACTTCGCCTCTCTATAGCCTTAAGGGAATCAAACCTATTCGAGGGCTTCGGATAGTAGTGTTTTTATATTTTGGATACTAGTCAAATGTACCTAACAATAACCCTAACCCCTCCCCTTTGGAAATGGTCTAAAATAGCAACTGAGTGTCATATTCGGCCTCACAATCAGATCTTTAATGACAGAAAGACCTTGCAAGATAACTGAGAGCAGAGAAGAGAGATGTTGGAAGGTTTTAGGAAACGGCAGTCTTTTTCAGTTTGTGGCCTAGCGATAAGCTGTGAAAGCTAGCTACCCTATTGCTAACAAAATAGCATCGAGCCATACTGGAAAGTGGGTTTTTGAAGACATGCATGTTAAAGGCTGAAGTCATTATCTGTCAGCCTGACCATAAACTCTGATGCAGGAGATTTTGACAGCCAGTTTATATACACGTTAAGCATTTCATGGAATGTTTGGTTGCAATTGATGAGAGCGGACATTACTGTTCAGGACATATTGAGCTATTTCCTATCTTTAAGTATATGTTTAAATATATTTAAACACTAACTTTGCACAAATCTCTCCTCCTGTCTGGTCATTATCTTCTTAGGTAAATATCGCTACATAACTTCAATAACTGACTGGGGCTCTCTGGTATGTGAGGTAAAGGAGATATTTCTGAAGATATATCATGCATTTATCATGTGTTTTATAAATGTATTGTTTCATCAATTTGATTATTAATATTTTCAGAATGTACTTCCTTACATTAAAAGAAAGGAAAACACTCCAAGGGATTGCTATTTCAACGGCACCATGAGATGCATTGGTCCACCCCATTTGAGCTCACACTGGCATGAGGCCTTTGAGCCCTAAACAGCGAGAAAAAGGAACAAATTCTCCAGGAAGTGAGATGTGGGGTCTCTGCTGGGCTTTTACCTGAGTTTCTGCCTCTCGTGCTCACTGATCTTCATCTGCTGGCCGAGCATTTCTCGGTACACCTTGACCTCCTCCTCTCTGTCCTTTATGGCTTTCTGCAGCTTCAGCTTCCTCTTCTCCAGAGACAGCACGCTGCCCGTCTTGTCGTACAGCAGATCCCTCAGACGCTTCACCTCTAGCTTCATGACGTTGTGCTCCACCATGTTGTCCTGATTAGGAACATGTGAGGTTCATATAATGCAGGGCAGAAGGTGATCCTTTTCAGATGCATGGCATATTGTATGCTATATTTGACGGTAATCTACAGACAGCTGACATCTGTTTTAGTTAATGTGTATGTTTTGGAGTTTGTTTCCCTTTGTAGTCTCTTTGTAGTTGTTTTCCCTCTTTTTCTCCTGCAGCTGTTTTTCGTTTCATTGCAGTGGTTTTGTGTCTCTCGGTAGTCACTTTGTGTTTCTTTGTGGTCATTTTGAGTCTTATGAGTCTCTGAATGAGATGTTGTATGTAAAGGCCTTTGACACTTTGGTTTAGTAATACATCTATGTGTTTGCTTAAACCGAAGTGCAAAAGCATCATGCATTTTACAGGGGTTTACGTGCCCATCTATTTCTCATCCAGGAGAAATCACTTCTTGTTTACTGGCAACTGTGGACCAACGTACTGACATTCCCTTCCCTAATGCCAAACATTTGCTGCTTCCTGCATCTTGAATGCAGATTTACTGGTTTTATTTTATTTTATAGCATTAGACATGCCATACGTTTGGGTGTTGGGTTAGCTGTAGATTGTAACTGTGATATTAAAAATAAATCATCATCAGTTGTTCTGTCATATTGTTTCTCAGTCATTTGTTAATAGTAACAGATATTCATATTAAAAAAGACAAATAAGTTATTACAGCAATATGTAACATAGGGAAAAGTCAGTTATAGTGTACACACTTAATTCAACCTCCTCAACAAATTTGAATCGGATTAAGTCCATATGTGTTGCCATGACACTCGCTGACATCAGTTACCTGTTTCATGATCCGGAGTCTCTTCAGCTCCTTTTCGTTGGTGTAACGGAGAAGAATAAGCTCCTCCACCTTGTCGGCCAGATTTCTCTTTTGAGCCTCCGACTTCTCCATCTCTTTCCTCAAATAGCGAATATCATCCTGCCAGAGACGAGGACATGTGTGAGATGAGCTATTTCGCTGGTTCAGTGTGAACAGATAATACGGTGAGAAGATGAACACTCAGACTGACCTCAGACTCCTTCAGCGTGTTGGTAAGCATGTTGGCCGCCTTCCTCTTCTGCTCCAGGGCTCCGGTCAGCTCAGCCACCTTTATGTCCAGAATTTCTTTTTCATCAGAGTGAACCTCGCCTTGCAGTCGTGCCAGTTTTTTATTCAGGATGGCAATCAGGTTGTCCTACAAAAGGCAAGACAAGTAAAGGGACAAAACATGAACATATGAACTGGAATTGGATGTTATTGTCAAACTATAAAGCATATCAAATAATACAAAGGTTTATAAAACTGTGTTTATGTATTTATCTATTCATATTTTCCCTTTATTATTAAATACAAATGTATTGAAGTTTTCTGTATTTTTTATTTAAATGTATTATTTTAATTTATGTATATAATGTCATTTTTTGTATCCTTAATTTTTGTCTTATAAAATAATTAAATGAAATGCTTATTTTAAGTAATTGATATTGTTCATGTGTCTTTAAATCTGAACCTTTAACAGATGTCTTAATGGATCCCCTGTGACTCTCTGCTTGCCTGTTCACCGGTAGTCTCCTGCTGTTTCATCAATTCGCTCTCCAGTTTTGTGAGCTGGCTCTCCAGGCTGATGATGGTGGACTTACTCCTGGATACCTGGGCAATAGAATTCTTCTCTTTTGTCTTGAGGACCTGCAAACGCTCTCTACGACAAAAAAACTCCTCCCTGCAGTCATGCAGCTGGACATCCAACTCCTGAGGAAAGGCACAGGCACAAACAGAGCACCAACCTATATCAATGTGAGCGCCACATAGTCATGGCACAGAGATTCCTGAGAGACATTCTTCTCTGTGTTATTAAACTAATGTGAAGCCGCGAGCTAGTTCAGGCAGTCAACTCGAGCACCAATGATACATTAACACGTGACGCACCTCGTCCCTCTTTCAACCAAACAAACACATTCTCCTAAACATGCCGCTCTATTATGCTGCTGCTGCTGCTGCCTCCCCCACCACCCCAGCTTCCACCCCAGCTTCCATCCCAGCATCCACCTGTAGGCTCTGGGGG
>NW_011364058.1:0-3919 GCF_000735185.1 Notothenia coriiceps | reverse complement strand
CGGGGGGGAGGGTATAGTTATCTAATCATCACTCAATGTTCTCTGTAAATCTGTGGAGTGATGAGGCCCGAGCCTAGACAAGAGTTGTCTGACTGAATTATTATGATGTCATTATTGAACAAGGACCTTGCATAAAAAGACATTCATCTCAAAAAGAGAAGAGCTGCTACAGTATATGCCAGATCTTAGCTAAAAGCTCATTTCCATCTGCACTCCCATGGCAGGTAAGCACAAAACAACAAACATGAAAACATGTCCTAGTGCCTATCACACTAACAATTATACCAGATCAAAATACAGATCAAATATGAATACGAGTACATTTGTCAAAAATAAATAAAATTCATTTAAACTAACGTCTCAAATGATGCACTATGGTAAAAACATGGGAAGCCAGGCAGGTTTTAAGCTCAGCTGGAAGCATACTCCAATGTCTTATGGCCTTCAAAGAAAGAACAGATTGTGCAAATGTAGTGCACCTCAGTGGGATGCTAAGAGAAAAGAATGAGATTGTCAAAGCTCAGGAGAGTGTATTTGGATAGGATATAGCAACAATGGTCAATTCTTACCAACAAACTTTGAAGGCTTGTTTGAAAAGAATCTCAACCATTCAAAATTGAAGTGAAGAAGATTTGATGGTAGACATGTTAAATCCTATAAAAGGAGGGCCACGACAAAATAGAACTCCCAATCAACCGGACATTGAGAGGCCATTGAGAGACACAATGTAAATTCAACTTGTTCTTGTAGCTTCATTAGGTTGTTATGTTTTCTTTACCTGTCACTGTTTTAGATCATTAACAGTGCAGATTGAAGTCAATGGCAACACAGAGAAGGTATTTTCATTGCGCTAACAGCAAAAATAAGTGTGAAATTAATGAGGAAAGTAATAACATGTAGGGGAGAGCGGGGTAAGGTGAGTCCATTTGTACTTATGTTGTCCTCAAGGAATAGTGAGATAAAAGTCAAATGACAACAACTTTTATTTCAATATGTCTTCTGTCAATCAAAATGAAAATAATACATTTCTTACAAAGGGCCATCAAAACATGACACTTCAAAAACAAAGTGGTGTTGTTGGCTAACTAGCACCATCTAAGGGGTAAGTTGATTCGCATCATGGGGTCAATTAAGCCATCTGTCGGTCATTTGACCAATTAACTTTTTCAAGTTTAAACCTGACTATCATTTAAAAAAGATATCATCCTTTCACTGCCACTCCCTGCGTTGGTGTGAGAATGAACTAAACAGCCCTGAATAGATATCCTTATAAATGCTCTGGTAACACATGTCTGTTGTTAATGTACTTTAATGATTTATATAGGTTAGTCAAAAACATCAAAAACAAATCAGTTGTGTAAAACTACATTGAAATAGCATTTGATACTACAGAGACCTAACTTAACTTCAGTGCCTCATGGGGGGTTCAGTTGATCCACTGGCTCACTTTACCCCACAGCACCGCTTTTGGGGAATCTGTCTAGCTTAGTTATTCCTGCTAATCTTTAGCTAAAGGATTCACATGGTTTTACACCTTGCTAAATAACCTACATGTATGATACATATGTTCAGACCTGGATCAATTTGCTTTGACATAACAGTAATTATACCTGACATGTTGAACATTGGTTTATTGTGAAAAAAAACACATCAACCACTTTACAATGTGCTTCTCTCCGACACAGCTTAATAGAAAGGATGAGTGCTTCCTGAATGTATGGCTGCATGACAACAGTTCCCTAGATAAAGGGGGTGGGATATCTTACCCCACTCTCACTCCCCTACGACAGTTCTCTTTGCCAGCGTAGCAAATCAACAGTTTGGTTGGGGATTGTCTTACCTTGATTGTGTGTTCTTCATCTTTGAGGAGGAGGTCCATCTGTGCAGCTCTGTCCTCCTCACCGAGGGCGCTCTGAGTTACAACTCTCAGCTTCTGCTCCAGAGCAACGTTAAAGGCCCTGGCCTTCATCAGTCTGCAACACACACATACACAGACAGAGCATTACGCCAAACTCCTCAAACACAGACGCTTGGTCATAGCCCTTCTGTGTCTGATATAGACAGAGGTGGAAGAAGTATTCAGGTTATTCCTTTAAGTAAAAGTCGCAATACTACAGTGTAAACATGCAAGTAAAAGAACTGCATTCAAAATTGTACTCAAGTAAAAAGTAAAAGTACCAAAAGTAAAAGTTCTCATTATGCAGAATGGCCCGTTGAAGCAGCATATATTTGTAATTGTTGTATTATACTTATTGATGCATTAATGTGTTCATCGCATTTCAATACAATTGTATTTGAATGACTTTAGTTACTACTGGGTGGCTTTAATAATATATGATAATGTATTAGTTGATTTATATTTTTGTATCAATAACATCAATCTGCAAAGTGACTAGGAGAGAAAAAGTATAACATTTGCCAACAAATTGTAGCAGAGAAAAAGTATAAAGTAGTATGAAATGAAAAGGCGTGTGGTGCAGTGGGTTGTGAGTTGGTGTTGGGATCAGGGGGTCACAGGTTCAAACCCCACTGCAGTCAGCATGTCGTTGTGTCCTTGAGACACTTCACCCCAAATTGCTCCTGTGGGGATTGTCCACAGTATTGAGTATGTAAGTCGCTTTGGAGAAAAGCGTCTGACATGTAAAGTTCAACAAGTACCTAAATGTTTTACTTGAGTAAATGTTAAAAACTGTCAGTTGTACACTTTAGGGTCTGTATGAAAGGAACAATACTTTGGAAACGGGCTACTAACTAACCCTGACGTGTTCACCCATCCCAAATACTAAACCTAGATCAACCAGGTGAGATGGTTTTTTCTAACAAGACTCTTCATGTAACGACGGGAAAACTAGTTTTATTTGAAACACTTAATGTATGAGCTGAAAGGGACATGTCGCTCTTGACTCATCCAAAATGTACGTAAGAGCGGTACCTTGAATGCCACATTGTGGAGCTAATGCCACTGAAAAGCTGATGAGTTGGTGAGAACGTGGTTTACTGACAATAGAGTATTGTAGGATTTCACTGACTTGTCATTGTTATCCTGGATGTCTTTCTTTATTCCGGATATGTTTGAGTTTACAGACTCCACATCGGAGGTTGCTCTGTCCAGTGTGCCTTTGCAAGTATCCAGCTGCAAAACCAGAGAGAATCAATTTAATAATAACGACATTTGAACCTTCTTTTATAGCACGACCCACAATTGAAAATATCTGTTAACAGTGGCAAAATGTTGGATGCTCAAAGACTGACCTCATCCTTCAGCCTGGTGCAGTTATTCTCCTGCTCCCTCAGATCCTGCCGCAACCTCACAGCCTGACTTTTGGACGTTGTTATCTTCCTCTCACTTTCCTTGTTGTTGTTTCTCTGAGTGTCCAACAATTGCTTCTTCTCTATTACGGTGGCATTCCTCTCCCTGATGTTCTGGTTGGACTGGGCTACTTGCTGCACGGATGAAGGAACAACACAGGAGTATACACTTGTTCAAAATAAGTTGTCTTCTTTTGTTTAAGGGTTTATACGCATTCATTCAGCATATCGTTTATCAGCAGAAGCATATGGTCCAGATTTTACCAGAGCACATTGCTGCATCTCAGCATCTCGTTGCTTCATCTGCTTGATGGTGTTTTCCCACTGGTGGATGAGCTGCTGTGTCTCGTGGTGGGCCTGCTGCAGATTTTCTGTAGTTTTATCCAAAGCAATCTGTTCAAAAAGCAGAAGAAACATACATTTCCTCCTGAGACCCAGAAAGAAAAAGGTTTCAAATTTCCTTTTTTTGTTATGATCACACAAGTCTTTGGGGTGATATAAACATGACTAACAAAAGCTAAAAACATATATTTTTATTTTTGTTTTATTGTGTGTCCTTTGTAGAAGACATCGGGTGTTAGTTATGTGAAGCTTAGTATACAAACAACAT
>NW_011364057.1:0-1495 GCF_000735185.1 Notothenia coriiceps | reverse complement strand
TTATCATCACTCATCGTGCTATGGTATATCTGGTGGAGGGACGACGGCCGAGCCTAGACGCCAAACTCAACTATATGCTGCTTCTAATAAACATGTTAAAGAAACACGTGAGTTGTCTGACTGAAATAATCACTTTTTTTGGACCCATCTGTCTAAGCCTTTTAATGAAACCTCCATGGTTCCAGCATTTTCATTTCTAGAAATCATTTCTATTCCCCCATCAACACCAACACTTTCCAGGACATAAAGCTTAACATTGACATAATAAGACAAAAGGTTCATTAGTTTAATATTTGGCTACTACTCACTGTAGATATACCAACATGCAACAAGCCAACGTGCCTCAGTTTGCTTTGAAAAGAACAGAAACGTCTCACCTGAACACAACCCACTCCAGAGTTGAAACTGATGGTGTGTGTGTGCTCTGAAATAAGTTTCTATCCCCACATCTCACTCTGTTTTTCTTACCTACTGCATCCCCCATGTTGTCCCCTCCCTCCTCAGGGTTCAGCAGCTCTGTCTTGTTGTTTTTGGTTTTGATGGTCGGCCTTCGCCTCGTTCCTATCAAAGAGAAACATCGAGAATAGCGTCTTCATAAGTTTGTTTAAACCATATTATTCTGTTTGTCACTTGTAGGTGTTTCATGCTAAACCCAACATGTAACTGAGCAATTCTGTCTGACTTAGCTGTGGGTAGAATATGCAAATAAACCCTGTTTAACTTTCCAAATGACCCGTTTGACTTTTATTCAAACTTCCGATTGTTCTTCTGCTGTTTTTGTATGAAACCCTTTCTTACTAAGGCAAGGATCAGATATTCATAGCTCCTCGTATGAGCCAGATTACAGTGCGGAGGAAGAATAATGCCTTGCCAACCAACCAGTGATGATAGCAGTGCAACGACCCCAATGCATTGTGGTAGTTGTAGGTTTTTAACCACATAAGCATTAGCGGATAAAACTGTTTTTCCTGGTCATGTAGCACCAATTTCAAACATGTTTGTGCATTTCTACACCGTATGCAGCCCATATTAATAAACAGCCTATCTCTGCAGCGGTGATTAGCATTGCTAGCTAAAGACAATGCTAAAATATTTACCAAACCAGCCAATAAGAAGAGCCCGTTTAGATTTGTAGTCATACAATTTTTTTTGATTTCCTTTATCTCCACGTATATCTGTCTTGATACTGTCTGAACATTTTATTCTGTCTCACTTAAAGTAAACAAACACAATAAAAAAATGATGGTTAGTTACCATCAAAGTTCCCAGGGACGTCATCGTCAGCCAGGATCACTTCTTCTGAACATAAGGGGAATAAGACGTCAATACACCGCATTTCTATTCAGTTGTTTTTCTACAATGAGCAGTGTGTGTGTGTGTGTGTGTGTGTGTGTGTGTGTGTGTGTGTGTGTGTGTGTGTGTGTGTGTGTGTGTGTGTGTGTGTGTGTGTGTGTGTGTCTTGTCGTTGCGTACTACCTACCTACGTACGTACGTT
>NW_011364056.1:0-1410 GCF_000735185.1 Notothenia coriiceps | reverse complement strand
TACATACATACATACATACATACATACATACATACATACATACATACATACATACATACATACATACATACATACATACATACATACATACATACATACATACATACATTCTGTATAAAGTGGCAGAGAGTGTAAGAGTTGGGCAGGATGGGGTGATGAATGACTGCAGTTCAGTAATCATCACAGACCTACTAATAAAGTTTCAATTGGTATTAACCATAACCACAATCTTTCTGTAACATTCACCAAACCATATTTTCCATGTTAAGAGTGTGGCATTTTTTTTAAATTATTTGCATGAATTTAACCTGCTTCCTGGTATTATGGAGTGCAGTCAAAGCACTGCTGACCTACATAGAATTAAACCATGCAGTGAAATGGGGAAAAAAATTGGGAGTGGGAGACGAAGACACAAAAGACGAAAGGGAGAAATGTCTTTAAAAAAAATATATAGTTTTTTTCAATGTAAGGTGTGGACTTTGTAATTAAAAAAAGAAATACATATGTTTTTCTAAGAGCAATTGGTCCAATCTTTAACCATGCTATGTCTAAAATTGTATAGATAAAAAAAAAAAAGTCTACTGGTAATAAAATAAGATAAAGAGATGTTAAAATAAAACACAGATGTGTTTCAGATTAATGACTTCCTATTATATAAAACAAGGAAAGAGTAAAAGATCAAAACAACATTTCAGGAAAGGAAATGTATGCTGAGAAGAATGAGAGTGGAGGAATCTCTGCATGAGACGAAGAAGAAAATAAAGAATGTTATATCAAACACAACTGAAAAGGTCATATAAATAAAGATTTAAAGTGCTAGACCGACTCTATAAATAAAACTATTTAGCTAAAGCAGCTAGCTTTTCACTCCATTCAATCTTCCATGCTCTCCATCTGCTGCTCAATTCAGAAACCAAGTTTGATTCAGCTGACTGTGAAAACTCATCTGGCAACGTGTCTCATTATAATTTCAGCACCACTGTCACTTCTTGTCCCCTTGGTAACGCGAGGCAAGTCAGCAGCAAGCCTTAACTTGCCTGCATTTAAGCCGTTTCCATAGTAACGACAATACCAATTGCTGCTGTACTGTAGTTGTTACTATAGCGATGCTCTCTCTAACTGCCGTAGTAACAGAGCTATTTTGTGTGTGTGTGTGTGTGTGTGTGTGTGTGTGTGTGTGTGTGTGTGTGTGTGTGTGTGTGTGTGTGTGTGTGTGTGTGTGTGTGTGTGTGNGTATGTATCTATGTATGTATGTATGTATGTATGTATGTATGTATGTATGTATGTATGTATGTATGTATGTATGTATGTATGTATGTAACATACATACATACATACATACATACATACATACATACATACATACATACATACATACATACATACATACATACATACATAGATACATAC
>NW_011364055.1:0-1897 GCF_000735185.1 Notothenia coriiceps | reverse complement strand
ATTATTTTTGTTTTTTCTGAAATTCTCAACCGGCCAGCTAACCAATCAGAGCAGCTCTGGTTTCAGACAGAGGGTGGAAAGAGGTGCTGCAATTATTCATTTTTCTGAAAATCTCAAAATGTAGACTTTATTCTGCAAAACTCAGGATTCTGATATTTACTGAAATTCTGACTTTCTCAAAAAATCTCAACATTTTGACATTTTTCTTAAAATAATTGATAAATCACTAAATGTTGACTTTTCTGAAAATCACCGAATTTTTACTTGTAAAAAAAAAAAATAAATCAGACTTTTTATCTCTCATTCACAATTTTTTCTCTAAATCATGATTATTTTTGTTTTTTCTGAAAATCTCAGCCGGCCAGCTAACCAATCAGAGCAGCTCTGGTTTCAGACAGAGGGTGGAAACAGGAGCTGCAGCACAGGCAGGATGAGAGGAATAAAGAGCTTTCTGAACATGAAAGCATGGAGACACGTCCCAGGAGAGAAAGAGCCTCCACTAACATTCATCTGTTCGTCATCCGGCTATTTATCTATCTAAATAGTTATCACCGTAGTAAACCGTATTTCATTTCATCGTACAATATTTAGTTTCACATTCTGTTCTTGTACATTTCATATTCTATTTACATGTATAGACTTCTTGTATATTATTTATGAGTATTTTATTCTATATGTCTCATTGTGGGAGGAGCTCAGGACAGAAGGTGTCATTGCCATTTCTCCTCTGTAGCTGCTGAGCACAGGATGATAACACCGGAAATGTACGTTTTTTTAAAAGGTGTAATCAAATGTTTTATGTTAACAGGCTTAATGCTTTCCCATTAGTCATATTAACAGCTCATTTGTCTTCCTCTCTGGTTTCTATGGTAACTCCACACAGGGGCCTCTCTTTGGGGCTATGTGTGTCGGTGAGAGTGAATCTTATTAAAGGGAGATATTCAGGATCCGGCCTGTGTCTTCTTCTGGGAGCCCAGGGCAAGATAACGCTCTATCACCTCAATAAACAGTTTGGTATTTTAAGGATATACACTCTTACTGAAGCATCAATTAAGTATTTATGACAAGAGGAAGTTTAGGGCTACAACTCCTGAATCATTTATCATCGATTACATGCATGATGCACTGTGTCGGAGCGCGAGCTAATAGGAGCGTGAGTCTTTCGTAGTCATGTCACCATGTTTCGGATGTAAACAAAGGAGGTATTCCCTAATTCAAAGTGAGAAAAGGGGAAATATTACACACACAAAGAAAGTGACGTGTCTCCAGCTCTGCTGATACATATCGTCACTGCGTCACACTCATGTGTCTCGGGATTGAAACCCCTCCTCTGCAAACAGAAGCCAGATGTTAGTTCTCTGGGAACGAGCTTTTCCTCTTTATCCCAGTTTCCTGTAAGCCCCAGACAGTGTGTGTGTGTGTGTGTGGGGGAGGGGGGCTCATTAAAAAAACTCATTAGGAATCAATTTAGAGTAATGCAGCTGTAATGGAGTCAAGATGGCGTGCAGGAATCCTCCCGTCATGCGTCGACGCTTCACTGTGGCCTGTTAATGAGCAACAACTGTCCAACGAGCACCTGTTGGTGTGAGGCTATATATCAGTATGTAGTGTCTCTACTTTAAAGAGTCCTCTCCTGCTGATGTTCAGGTGTATATCAGTATGTAGTGTCTCTACTTTAAAGAGTCCTCTCCTGCTGATGTTCAGGTGTATATCAGTGTGTAGTGTCTCTACTTTAAAGAGTCCTCTCCTGCTGATGTTCAGGTGTATATCAGTGTGTAGTGTCTCTACTTTAAAGAGTCCTCTCCTGCTGATGTTCAGGTGTATATCAGTATGTAGTGTCTCTACTTTAAAGAGTCCTCTCCTGCTGATGTTCAGGTGTATATCAGTATGTAGTGTC
>NW_011364054.1:0-6905 GCF_000735185.1 Notothenia coriiceps | reverse complement strand
CATCGCGTGGCGCAGAATGCTGGGCATTTAACATGCATTTAAACAGTCCTTCGGCGCCACTCGATGACGTAGTATACTTGAAATAGTGGCTCTGCAGCAGGTTTACTCGACATTGAGAAACGGCCACAATCTACCTTTTGTAGGCTTCCTATAGCTACAGATCTGCAACTAGCATAAGAGACAAATGTCTCTGTATGAAATGTCAGTATCGTGTAGCATTGTGGGTAATGTAGGTTTCAGCAAGGAAGAACAACGCATAGAGTAAAAAAGAATACTTATGGTTCTGTATGATGATTTAGATCCTTCTGTTCCCAACTGACCATCACGACAGTGTAGTATCTTTAACTTTTCCGGGGCTCTTTAAATGTTGTTTAACCACAAACAGCCGCACACAAACTGGAATAAAAGGTCAATAACTCAAAAATATCTGATCAATGAATACGCAAAAGATTCAGTGCCATCTTTCAGGACTTGACACTTTTGAATACTGTGTTTTTATACACCAAAACTTTATGTGGTTTCATACTTAACCCTAAAGTAATCCATTAACAACACTGAGGAAAGCCTGGAACTCCAGAGCTCCTCCATTGTAAAACCACTCTGCATGTTCCTCCATACAGTCTGTATCCCTGCTGCAGAAAAACCAGGACAGAACCTGTTACCATGCACTCCTGTCTGCACTCCAAGTCAACAACAAAAAGGAAAGAGTGATGGATTACCTACTTCCCTTAAAAAAGCACATGCAGTATTTTTGGAAGTGATTTTGGCAGGCTTTTTGGGTGCGTCATTAAAACAAGCGGGACTCATATTTCATTTATGGCTTGCAGTCCAGCACATAAGGGGAAATGGAGATTAAGACACAATACGGGAAACAAGGCAGGGAGCTGGTTTCACGTTCAGCCTCCTTGTCACTTTTAATGTAACTCCTCATTAGCCTATGGCTTTCATTCATTACTGCTGTTAGCTTCAGAGGAAATGTAAATGACAAATGATATGATTGCACTAACATCTCCTCACAAGCACACAGTCAGCACCCACTGTGCACAGACATCGTTTTGCTCACTGTTTCAGCTTGCATTGGTGCTGAACATTTCTGGGATTAGTTCAATTGTTCATGGAGAGACTGTCATCTTTATAAAAGCACTGCAGGAGAGGAAGTCAGCAAGTCAGCCAATTTGATGGTATAAACGGAAATTGGTGAGCAAAATATGACTGTCCTGAGAGAGAGAACTGTTGTGTAACACTGTTTGCACTTGTTGGTGGAAAGAGAAAGCCCAGAGAAAGGTCTATTCTGACATTTGTAACATTAATGTGCTTTTACTGCACCTTTAACATGCAGAAGACCACTCATCCTAAATTGTAAGCAATCCTCAGATCTGCGTCTAAAGCCCCGGACACACCTAGACACACTCACGCATGCGCAGTTCGTACACGCTACTTGGCCGTTGGCTGAAGTCTTTACGGTGTGTTCCAGTGCGACACATGGCCAGGGGTCCGTCTGTGTCAGTTCTTTGGTGTCAGCTTGGTGTGTAAACCAACACACTCTCACTCCATAATCGTCCAGGAGCGACGTTTGGTCAGGGTCCCGTGGCGTGCAGTTGTGACGCTCCTAGGCTCCTTCAGCTTCATAAAGGGACGCAAATAGCTTTCAACTGATTGCAATGTATTTCCATCTGCGGCGGGATTTGACGCTCATGGAAGCACGGCATTCGTTTTTGTCGGCTGCCCTTAAAGGCAATGTGAGCGTCCATTCCCATTGGATAACGGAGAATTGTACACCCGGAAGTAAGTATTCCCCTTACTGTCGATTGATTTTACAGTGATATCTGCACTATTCATCGACTAAAAAACACCAGATTATCCTTGTTAATTACACAACATTGATTGGTTTAAATTGTGTGCAATGCTTTTGTATTTTTCCCCTTCGATTCGGAGAAACAAATATTTTTTCGGAGTAAAGGATGGCAGAAGACACTACACTACCCAGAATCCCCAGCTATCGTTTAGGACTACACCTTGTGCTCTGTTTGACAAACCCCGTTTTTTTTCACCATTCATTCCAATGGCTGGTCACGTGATCTTCAAATTTCTCCCTGCAGAAAAAAAAAACATGGCCGAACTTCGTTTTATTCTCGGTGGAAAATGCTTNGAAAAATTGATAAATGTGCTTACTATTAATACACTTCAGTCCGCCATTTGCATTGCCTATACTGTACACTCAGAGGCCGTTTCTCAATGTCGAGTATACGGTATACTCGACATTGAGAAACGGCCTCTGAGTGTACAGTATAGGCAATGCAAATGGCGGACTGAAGTGTATTAATAGTAAGCACATTTATCAATTTTTCTCATGGAGAAAATCATGTTAAATTATTTAATTAAGTATGATGGAAATATACCTCAATAGTGGGTAATAGTGGTATTAAGGCCAATTCCACATTTCATAATTATTTAACCATCCCTTTTTGATGCATTTATCCCGAAGGTTTCACCTCTGCACTTTAACATAACTGTTAGAGCCAGTATTTTTGATTTATAAGAAAGGCCACCTAATTGTGACGTCTGTAGTCAACAATAGGACTACAATTCCCACGGCGTCTGCGCAAAAGCCACAGTGATGGGCAACCTGTTTGAGAGACGCCGCCGAGGAACAGTTTTTTACCGTACACGTACACCTACAACTCGTACAATTACCCATTATGAAGTTGTATAAGCATTATTAAGAAAGAAAGAATACCTAAGTTGTTTATTATTTTATTTGAGTTATGCTTATTTATTTTGGAAATTGTAAAGGCGTCTTTTCTTTGTTGAATGTGCAAAGGTTTGTTTTATTTTGAGCAAACACATCGCAACATCATCTAACCATCGGAGGCCAAGCCAAGCAACTCTTCAAACTGTAAGTCATTTAAAGGAAAGAAAATGAGTTATAAGTGTCTGTTTAAGGCGTCTATGGCTTGATAGAAAGACAAGGAAGGAAGCCACGACAATAACTGTTTAATAACTTAACATCACCTCACACCCATTTGAAAAAGACCAACCATCCAATAAAAACTACAGAACAGTTTGGTAATCTCTTGTGATTATTTATTTACACTAAAACTGATCAATTTACAGCACAGTTTAATGTGTAGTTGTTGTATAAGCACTTTATGGCGGGGTATTTTCTAATGATATTGACATAATCATTGCAAATTAATTGCATGAACATGATGTAGCACCTTTGCAATAATGCCATGTGTCAAACAGCGGTGATATTAGAGGCAATAGCGACTCAAACATGCGTGTTTTAAAAGTGTGGATAGTTTTGGTGGTTTTAACTCTTCCTAATCCAACTTCATATACTATAAGTACAGAGCTTCAGTCTGTATGGTGTCTGCCTCCACCCTGACGGGCAGATCTACTCCGGCTGCTTCACGTCTAGGTCGAAGCGTACCACTCCGCTGCTCCTGCGGGGCTCGGGGCTCTCCAGCGGAGGAGGTGGTTCTCCTCCAGCAGCACCCTGGGAATGATGATGACTGGGTCCGAGTACCTCGTCCTTAGCATCTCTAGGAGGCAGCGCATGGTTTAGACACCAGAGAAGAAGGAGACAGAAAGAGACACGGGATGAAGCATTTCTCTCAGGCGGAATAACACAAGTCAGTGTGCTGAGCACCCTGTGACCGCTCATTCCAGAGGAGATCAGCTTCCGCATCACTCTGGGTTTACTTATCACTAACATTACATACAAATGCTCCAAGGCAATCTTGATACAGTGTGACTTTCAAGTTATATAACTTGGAAAACTTGACTATAAAAGTGGAAAGTTCACATGGAAATGATGTTTGTTCTATTTCAAATGATGCATCTTTAGATCAATACAAGCCATTGGTTTTAATCTATATTTATGAACTACAGGATGCCATTAGAGCAATGAGGGTCTTGGGGTGTTCTGTGAAATAGTAGCTACAAGAGATAGTACACTATGCAAAGTAACAAACCACATTTCAATAGTATATAGATTATCGGTACAAGTCAGAGTGAAAATCTTTAACATGCACTTACAAGTTCCTTTGTTTCCAAAGCAGAGCCGCTTCCCTCATTCCATTCATACTTACCCCAGATCTAACATTCAACACCTCAGATTATTAAAGACAACATTAGATTGCAGGTCCAACAGAAAACAGTGGCAGCATGCTTCAGATTAAAGAAATTAAAATCATTATACTACAAAACATAGTATGAAACTTTGACCCAGTGACAACAAGCAGAATGCAAAGTGCTACATCTCAGTGCATGACTGCAGGAGACCTGCCTCATAAACAGGGCTGAACAAATGTTGTTTGTTTTTTTTACATTTGAAGCTTCTAATAAGGTCTATGAAATAAGCTTCACATTCCTGTCTACATATTTCATAATATCAGCTGAACATTTTGAATTCTGCAAATGGTATTATGCTACAATATCAAGGAAGCCAAATCTTTTTCTGCAACTGTGCAGAAATATAAATGAATTGCACTATAAAAAGAAGCTAGTCATACATTTGAAAGTAAATTTTGGAGTTGAAATGTCCAAACTGGTCACTACAGTACAGCCCTACTTATAAGTGAATGGAATATTGACCTCCTTCACTACAAAAACGGAAGAGTTTACTTTAATTAAATGTCTTATGACAACTGATTTCACATAACTGTATTAGGTTAGTTTAAAGCAAGAATATACCATTTGAATCAAATGATTAGGTTCAACTTATATTATTGCTTTCAACTAACCTAATACCGGTATGTGAAATCTTGTTGAAATAATACATGTAATTAAAGTCAGCGGTTCAGTGGTTTCAGTGTTCCTGAGTGCAACAGCCATGCATTTAGCTGAACTGTGAAGAGTGAATGCATTACAGCAGCTGACAGGTTTAAACATGGTTGGAGATGTCTGGACTAAACCTGGGGCCTCCTTAAGAATAAGCAGCTTAAGGGACCTTACATGTAGGATGTGACGGCAGACAGCGCCCCCGCCCCTATTCTGGGGTCCATATGGAAGAGAAATATACAGTGCTATTCAGACCAGAGATGAAAAAAAACTGTGCCACTGCAATAGAAAACAAAAGTAAATCACAACTCCATGAGCATGTATGAATGGGAATGAGTGGCTTTTGTGGCTCAGGGTCTATTTCCTTTGGCTGTTGTCTCGATTGATTACCTTGGGTCGGGGAGGGCACAGCCCCACAGGTGTTGCTTTAGGGTCTGCACCCAGCCAATGTCTCGGATTGGCTGGCAGAGTTGTACGTAGTGGTACTGTTTTAGCACAACCCTTCAAATGAATCAGAATGTCACTCATTAGCACACCACAAACAGCGTAAGTATGAGAAAGAACAGAATGATCTCAGTAATATAATAACACACATTGTGGGGGGGGGGGGGGGGTTGCATAAAAGAGCATAATTGAAGATAAGACACATGACATTTGATTCTGGAATAAGGTTCTGAACATCCTTTGACATGCATGTTGCTCTATCAATAGGATGAGAATATATCAGAGACGTGATGCAGGAATAATATATTCGTAAGTTCTCACATGAGGCACCATGCAGGGCAGGGCAGGATGTCAGAGCTCATGCCAGAATGTGACGCAACTTTTGGATAAGCATAGAAAGAAGTTGTGAGAGCAAAGATTCTCTTCCATGTGGATTTATTCAAGTTGTCTGTCACAAAGACAAAGACAGGAGGAAGACAGAAACCTGCAACCACTAACCTTCACCATTAACACAAAAAAAGAAGCGAGAAGACACTGCTTTTTCTGCTTTTTGCATTTATTTGTAATGTTTCATTAAATACGAGCAAGCAGATAGAAACACAAGCACGTCACAGTCAATTTTTCTTTTGCCCAAGACATAACTTTCTTCACCATACTTTCTATCCTTATTTTCCTAATAATCACAAAGCTAGCACAGGGTGTGTGTTGTGCTAACAACTCTTTACATGTACTGCCCCTACGAGCCCCCTCCCTTGTGTTACATGACAAACGTCCCCCAACCAAAGGCTGCAAAATGCTAATGAGTCCGGCCCTGCTCCCTGATGGGGCCCAGGCTCTGATGGAGGTGGTGGTCTCCAACGCCACAGGAGATGAGATGATGCATTCGTCCGCTCAGAATAAAGGGAAGGATGCTGAGAAGCAGAGCTAATGAGAACAGTGAGGTGTGATGGGAGGCATAATGATAGGACTAACAGTGCTCTTCTAATCCAAAACAAAGAAAACAATCTTTCTCTCAGTGCTAAGACTTAGTGAAAGCAAACAATGCTTTGTGTAGACTCCAACACCTAGCCCTATATCGTCTGTATATAAATATGTTTAAACACAAGAGAGGTTATAGTTAGTTTCAACTCATTTTAGTGAGGATACAAGTTACTTCCTGTTCCCATTTTCTTTAACGCATCCTAAAAAGGTCATTAGGAATAAGCCAGAATTTATAAATGGAGGCTTTACAGTTTATTTTGGTATGTTCGACTAAATACGTCTTCGCAAAAAGACAACACCATAATGTTACCCGAAAAAGCAAAAAGTAAATCCGGATTCAATATTCCTTTTAACCCTCCTATTGTCTTCGTTCCCCCCCTTACTTTGGTGTTCGCGGTCAAATTTGACCGGTCCTGTTTTAACTGCTATTACATTAACACAAAAACCATTCATCATCACCAAATTTCATTTAACACCCTTTCAAACTGTAAATATTGTATCAGACTACTGGTATACATGAACAACTGCAGTAAATATACAAAGAATAGACACTGAACATGTATTGTGTGTGCTAGGTGTGATCCATGTGGGGGGATTGGGCACATAAGGGGGGGGGAACACATCTAGAGTGTGTGTGTGTGTGTGTGTGTGTGTGTGTGTGTGTGTGTGTGTGTGTGTGTGTGTGTGTGTGTGTG
>NW_011364053.1:0-575 GCF_000735185.1 Notothenia coriiceps | reverse complement strand
GGAGATTCATGTGATTGGTTGTTGGTCGCGTTGCTCGCAAAAAATCGCCAAGCTTCAGACACGCCCAGCATCAAGATTTTTCAAGATTTTTTTCATGCCTGTGTGTGGACGGGCTGTTAGAGGAGACACAAAAGTATTAAAATAAACACATTATTGAAAGACAAATACAAAATGACCACAATGAGATACAAAATGTACTATAATGACACACAAACTGACTCCCAAAAGCCTCAAATGACTTCAAAGACAGAAAATAACCACAGAAAGACACAGAATTACTTAAAAAAGATACAAAATTAGTACGAAAAGACACAAAAAGACACAAAATGACCACAGAATAACTCCTTAGAGACACAAAATTACTACAAAAAGACACAAAAAGACACAAAATGACCACAGAATAACTCCTTAGAGACACAAAATTACTACAAAAAGACACAAATTGACTGGAAAGACAAACAAAATGACTACAAAGACAGAAAATGACCACCTTTTGGTTGCGTTTCCACTCGGCGTAGTTCCGGCTAACGGGTACTTTTTCACAGTTTTTCTGGCTCTCCAAAATCGAGGTTCTT
>NW_011364052.1:0-235 GCF_000735185.1 Notothenia coriiceps | reverse complement strand
GGCATCTACACACACAGATATACATGATGCCTTTAACCGCATCACAACATTAAACCTGCACATTTATCTGTTTCCCCCTATTGTGTGTGTGTGTCTTTGCATATGTTCTGTAGTGTGTTGTAAAGACTTCACATTTGATGGTGGTGCCCTCAGGTCTTTTAAGCGTGTTGTGATAATGTCAAAAAACCTCTGTGAACTTTATACTGGCATTCTTCATTGTTTCGTGTATACAGAA
>NW_011364051.1:0-1973 GCF_000735185.1 Notothenia coriiceps | reverse complement strand
CCTCAACAGGCCATATCCAAATCTGTTTTTCTAAGTTTTCGAGCAAGGAACACCAACATGTTTGCATTGTCGGGCGGGGGCTCTCCATCTCCAGCTGCCCTGTTTGCTCCCAGCTGGAAAAACGGAATGGGGTGGGTGTGTTTTAGGTGGTTTAAAATGCGTGCTATTGCCTGCTTTTGTCGCTACCTTTTTTAAACCAATGCGACACACCGCCCGGCTCATTCAAGTCCGTAGGTTCGCCTCGTTGATTTGGTTTGAATCCAAAATACTGCCACACCGGAGAATCGAGATGTGTCGTTAGGTTTTGTAACCAATTCCATTTCACTTTAAATTCCCCGCGAGTAAGTCACACGTTGTCTCCCACTTGTCGCTATATTATTAATTTGGCTGCTACGCTGCTGCACGTGCACGCGGAGTGTCCTGACCTGGCTGTGTGTCAGCCCCGCCCCTCACAGCGCGCCTGGCAGCCACAGCGCTCCAGGCTAAAATGCTGGTCACATCTTTATGTAAACGGCAATTTATCGAGCTCAGAAAAGTTATCGAGTCCATTTTTATTTATCGTACGATAAGTCAATTTATCGATTATCGCGACAGGCCTACTTGTGTTGCTCGCACCTTTCGATGATAGGAGCTCACTGTGTCAGCCTCAAAGGCTGGAGGTATTTGTAGCTGCTTCACAATAAAACCCTCACATTGATGACCTGTAAAAAGCTTCCATTGTGAAGCACTTGCAGAAAAGGTCAAGTTTGCATTACCAGAAATGTGCAAAAGGCTTTGGCTAGTACTTTAGTGTTTCCCCCATTGATAAGGGTAAGTGGGGGCTTCGTTTCGACACATAAATAACACTTTTTGAGGAAATAAAGAATGATACCAAAATCCTACAGCTTTTTCACTTATAGTCCAATTATCCATATTTAAATATGACAGGAACCTAATTAATTAAATAATGATTTTTCTGCTACAATGACTTTGGGTATCACTATTTGTGTCTCTCCACTGAACCATCCAACTGGGGTAATGCAATATTTATACTCCAAAACAAGCATGTGCCTACATCATAATGTATTGTCTGATAGTGTTGAGATAAAACAATTATAGTCAATTATAAGTATTGATTGGTGGATTAACAGAAATGTATATATTTGATTTAATGACTAATCTTTAATGATTTATTCTCCAAGAAACAATGACAAACATTAATTTGTCCCCATTTTTTCCAGTTTTACCTTAGTGGACATTTAATATCTCTGGGTTGTGAACTGTTTGTCAGACAGATTGGAAATATTTTTTCTTTTCATTTGTATTTATTGTTAATAACAAACACTTTTTCTGGACATTTTGTACATTAAACATTACATTGATTATTCAGGAAAATAATCCTCTTAATAATCAATAATCTCTGCATCTCTTCAATAAAAACATGGCTGACTCACAATTTCCTTAAACTCAACAGTGATAAAACAGAGCTACTCATCATAGGCACCAGATCAACCCTCAATAAAACAGGACCCATTTCACTCACCATTGAGAATTCGACCATCACCCCCTCCCCCCTGGCACGCAATCTTGGCGTTATCCTGGACCCCACCCTCTCCTTTGACCCCCATGTCAGCTCCATCATCAAGATCTCCTACTTCCACCTCCGCCGCATTGCCAAAATCAAACACTACCTCCCCCCCCGTGCTGCTGAATCCCTCATCCATGCCTTCATCACCTCCCGCCTCGACTATTGCAACGCCCTCCTCACTGGCATCTCCTCCCATTCCCTCCATAGACTCGGTACAAAACTCTGCTGCCCGCCTCCTCACCCACACCCGGACCCGTGAACACATCACTCCCGTTCTCCGCTCTCTTCACTGGCTCCCCATCAAACAACGCATCATCTTCAAAACACTCCTCCTCACCTATAAAGCCCTTCACCATCTAGCCCCCCCCTACCTCTCTGACCTCCTCATCCCCTACAACCCCCCCCG
>NW_011364050.1:0-1551 GCF_000735185.1 Notothenia coriiceps | reverse complement strand
GTACTACGAAGCCGGATTTCCACTTAGCGGGCTAGATCTCCATGGTAACTGATGCTGAACGGCAAGCCTGGTCCGGAGCAAGAACTGCCGTTGCAGGAAGACGGCCGGCAAAAATCACCGACTGTGTGAACGTGAACATTAATAGAATATCACCTCCCATCTTCAGAGCAATCTGACTATTATAACATTAGCGTTAAGAAAGCTTACTTAAATATCTGCCACAACATAAGTAACCTGATCAGAGTAACATTAAGTACAGTCCGCGGCATATCACATCATAATGTATCATATATTTCCTTATCTGAGTCAGCTGAGCCGTATCTGGCCGTGCAACACTCAGTGTCACATACTGTATGCAGAAGTATTATTTTAAGCAACACATTAAGTTGAGGAAACACTCGAGTCAAATGTAATTAAAGTCAGATCGTGTCTTAGACGGGGCAGTGATATCATAAACCTGTTAATGTACGCATTCAAACACTTGTTCTGTTACCAGCTGTATTCACCTTGCAGGTGCAGCTATGTGGCTTTGATCCTGGATAAAGTGTTTAAGTCATGGATGTTTAAAGTTTAACTTCTTCATATTTGACTAATATTATAGTTGACTTTTCATTCAGGAAGTATGAGTATAAGATTAACTTTTTCTCGGGTCCCGTGACCGTCTCGGTTAATTCCGCCTGAGAGGCCCGTGTTTACCTGTTGTCAGAAGTCATCTTGTATCTGAGGGTTAAACAGCTTCCCTGTGTAGCTGCAGTCTCAATTACGAAGTTTAATCGCGTTTAAAGACGTTATATTCCGTCAGAAGGAAATATGTCGGACAGTGGCAAGTTCCAATGGACGGTGGTCGTCCTGACGTGCCAACACAAAGACAGCGTCTACGCCTTTCAGAGAGGTGAGAATAATCTTGCTCTGTATACACTTTTGGTGTCTTCCGCCCTGTATATACTCTTTGAGTGGTGTCCTCCGTCCAGAGGTGAGAATCATCTTGCTCTGTATATATACTCTTTGAGTGGTGTCTTCCCTCCAGAGAGGTGAGAATCATCTTGCTCTGTATATACTCTTTGAGTGCTGTCCTCCCTCCAGTCCAGAGTGGCGTGGATTGTTATCTTGTTATTCATGCGATCTTTGTGTAATGATATGCAGTTACGCCAACCGTCCGGAAGGGGGCGCGAAAGGACTCAAATGTATGTTATATTTAATTTAAATGTATTTGTGCACAATGTTTATCTTTTAGCCATTGAAACAAACTAAACGTAAATATTAAATCGACAATATATTTTTTCATATTTTTCTATGAATATTTAATCAAATAAAAACACTTTTCTGACAGTAAAACCAAACTGAACTTACTTTTATTTTAGATAATTTAAATGTTTTATTAAAATTATTAGATACAAAATAGATATATGTGAAATTTACAATTTGGATGGATTTAATGTTTCATATCAATAATTATATTTGTGTGTGTGTGTGTGTGTGTGTGTGTGTGTGTGTGTGTGTGTGTGTGTGTGTGTGTGTCTGTGTCTGACCAAGGCACACGAGGGGTATAGG
>NW_011364049.1:0-1863 GCF_000735185.1 Notothenia coriiceps | reverse complement strand
CATCCTGAAAACATTTTCAGAATGTTTCTTGGAGAATGTTCTTCATTTGTTATCATGTAACATTGAGGGAACGTTTTATAAAGAACATCTTTAATGTGTTACCCAACAACGCCCAAAACACGTCCTTAGAATGTTTGAGGCAAAACGTTCCACCTTTGTTAACATATCACATTAAAGGAACATTTTATAAAAAAACGTTCTGTCATCTCAGGCCTTAATAACATCCTCAAAACATCCTCTGAATGTTGCAGTTCAAACGTTATGTCTTAGTTAACCTTAAACCTTATAGGAACATTATTTGAACAAATAAACATCCTAAAAAGGTTCTTTGAACATCAGATTAAAACGTTTCTTTAAAACCTTGTTAGAACCAATAGGTAACGTTAGCCAAAGTTGTGAGAACATTCCCCGCTAGCTGGGTATATTTTTCGAGTCTTTATGATCTGCTGATCACCTCCAATCTCCAGCTCTGTAGCGAAGCCAGACAATTTTCTTTTATGACAATTTAATAAATACGTTGTAATAAGAGTTATTTTTTTAGTTGACCAACCAACCTGTACAGTTGAATCAATCCAGAATTGATTTTGGTGGCTGCTCCTCTGACGCAATTATTCCAACGATGTTAGTTGGCAAGTTGCGTAGGAAGATATCGTCCAAATTCCTAAAACCACCTACACAGCTCAGATTGGTAGATTTATCCAATTGGCAAAACACCCATCACTTAGCACTACAACAGACATCTTTGAATTGCTGAACACATTGGAGGTGTTGATGTGGTTCAGAGAACATTGGGCAACATTTCGTGATGACATAAATCATAATCAAAATCATAATAAAAAATAAACCAGAAATGTAACTCAAATAAAACAGCAGCTGAGGAACCAGTTAGCGGGTATACACAGGGTTCAATGATCCAAGTCCAGGCAAGAGTCCTTTCTGTGCATTTTATTGAACTAACCCTAACCCTAACATTGCCTCAGAAACACAGCATTTTCTGTTATAAATGAGAAGTGTTCAGGCCAAAGTTGAAATAACCCTGAAGACAATTTCCTCCTGTTTTCACTGATTTTTGAAACCTTTTCCAGAGCCACAGGATTATACATCACAGGATGTGATTTAATTTAGTCTAAAATCTGGGAGTTTAACCCTGTAAAGTGCGTCTTTAGATACATTACATAATTTACATTGACACATTCCATTACAGCCTCCACCAACGTATGAAGAAACCATTCATCAGTCCTGTGACGTTTCACCTGCAAATATGCGCTCTCTAGATGTTCACCTGTCAAACTAGCAGGACCACTCCTTACATTTGAATTAAGAAACAAACAACCCAGTTCACCCCCCACAGCGCTGCAGGGACTGTCCTCCTCTTGACCGGCACACAGCTCCAGAGTTCTCTCTCTCTGATGGTCCGAGACCCCGTTGTTACTGCAGCATGAGGAGGAGGGCAGCAGACGTTAAAGTTGATCAGGGGAGACCACCAGGAGCAGGAGGAAACCTTTGGGAAGGGAACATTGAACTTTAAAGCAGCGTTGATAGATGTCTGGGATTCTGTTTGAAGGTTGGGTTAACGATAATGATTGTTCACTCCTCAAGACAATGGAACATTTTATATTATATTGTTTTTCTGAGAAAGGTATAATATGGGAGGTTGGATTTCATGGTTTGACAAATATGATTCCTTAAAGACTGATCATGAAGTATATTTTTGTATTGAAGTATTTTTATTAAACATCTATGAATTTATAATATTTGATTGTGTTCCCATCAGACTTTTACTCAAATAAGAATCTAGAACCTCAACTTGAAAGGTGCTTTGTGTAAGATAAACTGGTAAAAAATATTGCTTATCTTACAGTG
>NW_011364048.1:0-2368 GCF_000735185.1 Notothenia coriiceps | reverse complement strand
AAAAAGAAACGCACTTTTTGGGGTCATTTGGGTGGATTTTCCATATCTCTGGCCCCCCTTTGTCGATTTTGCTGATTGACATCTCTTTCTAACCGTTGGAGCAAATAGAATTGAAGGGGGATTTCCCCACACACACACATGGTAAAACAAAAAGGTGGGGGCTTCACGCACGCAGTTTTAGCTCTGACATCTGGAAACGGAAAAGCAGATTTATTGCTTATGGATTATCAGAAATCATTTCAAAGGGACACAGACACATTGGATTAGCCTATGGATTAACTTCAGTAGCGTTTTTATCATTTTAATGCCATTGAAGACCAATTTTGACCAGACAACGACACAGGTAAGCCATGTTAGCGTTTTTAGCTAGTTTTTCAGGCAAGATAGTAACCAATTACATGACCGCTATGTGATCAGGATATCCAAATAATGCATATTTGGTCGTTTTTGGCATTGTTTGGAGCTATGATTGGCTGCTGGTTAACTGAGAGCGGCCGGTTAGAAGTTAGCTAAAGTTAGCCAGCTAGCTTGTTAGATAAGTAGCTTACGTAAGCTAGTTGGTAAAGTAGATGGCAAAAGTTAACTAACCAGGTTGACAGATAAATAGCTAATGTTCGCTTTCCAACTAGATTGATAGATAGCTAAGGTTTGCTAGCAAGCTTGTTATATCGATAGCTAATGTTCACTTGTTAGCTTGTTAGATAGTGAACGTAGCTAGTTAGCTAGATAGCTGACGTTAGCTAGATAGCTGATGTTAGCTAGCTAAAGAGCACACTCACAGGTTCATTGAGATTTGTTTTAATATATTTCCTAACTGTGGACCTCAACAGAAAAATCCTATGATCACATCTTCTGGGCTGATAACTGGAAACAGAAAGTCGAAGATAGAAAGTTACATTTAAAAAGGTGTCAGGATAACTCTATATAAGGACTCTGACTAGGATTTGGGTCGAAGGAATACAAATAAACTCATATGAACTTTGTAAAGGATTAAATTAATGATCAGCACATGCAATAGTAAAATAAAGAAATAAATCCCTGCGCGCTGCGGGCTCAACGTACTGTATGTGTATAAAGGATGAAGAGAGAGGGGAAGACGAGGCGTATTCGTACCACATCATTAATTAAGCCCAGCTCTGACTGTAATCTCCTTCAGGTTCAGCAGGTTACACAAACCTTCCCCCTGCCTCTCTCTGTGGACCACACTTATCTTCACCATCTACTGCAATAACACAGTCATTAAATCATATCTTTAAGAAATCTGCTTGTGTTACCTTCTATCACACACTGCTCTGGAATGGGGACCTGCTGCATGATGTCTCTGCAGAACTCGCTGATCGCCTCCATATTGTCTCTTAGATGGATGAAGAGTCTGTCAGTTTCCTCCTCCTCGTTCGCGTTCTTTTTCTCATTGCTTTGACAGTTCTCCGCCTCTTTGACATCAGGGATGAGCGTCGAGCTGTCCTCCCTCAGTTTGCTCTCAGCAGGCGGTGCTTCCTGGTTTTCTGAGAGTGAATTCACGTTTGTTTGTGAGAAGATGCAGTCTGCACTCGGCTCCAGGCCCTCGGCGTCCTCTCCGGTGTCGGAGGTGATGGAGCGCGAGCGCACAGCATGCAGGGCCAGGCTCTTTGACCTGAGAGGAAAAAACAGGAAATTTAAACTATCAACTACAGTGGCGAGCTGTGACTTTTATACCTAGGCAATTGTACTGTCATTTGACATTACTCTCTCGTTCAGTTACTGTATCGCGCCCTCTGTGAATTTACAGCAGGACCACCAATCACCTCCTCTCTTCACAGTAACGGCCCGTCCACACAGCAACGTTAAAAAAATCTTCCAACACTTCTGCCCATTCACTTTGAATGGGGTGACGTCACTTTGCCTCGCTTTTCGCCGAACTGCATTGTGGGGAAGCAAAGCGAAGATTTCCAGGATTTCCAGGATTTTCAGGATTCAAAAGTTGAGCAATGTTTAACTTTTGAAGCTGAGCTGGAAGCGTCAGCCAATCAAATCCCGTTTATGCAAATCTGACAGTACAAGCGCTAGCCAATCAAACCACGTGTAAGCTGGGAGAGACATACCGCAGTTCATTTCCTCCTATTCCAAACGAGAAATTACGGTAGCAAATCACCCGGTTCTTTACGACCAGTAACTATTTACCGGGATACAAACCGGAGGAACCAGGCATGGAAGGAGGTGGCAGAGACAGTGGGTGAAACTGGTAGGTTTTCACCTGTTTGGGGAGTTTATATATATATATATTGCTCGCATAAAATCCCCTGGGTTTTTTGCTTCGTATGTCGGGGGCGGGAGATTCATGTGATTGGTTGTTGGTTGCGTTGCTCGCAAAAAAATCACAAAGCTTTCA
>NW_011364047.1:10547-14860 GCF_000735185.1 Notothenia coriiceps | reverse complement strand
CAATTACTGACGAATCAATCTGCAAATGTAAACAAATGTAACAACATGTTAACAGGATCAAAATTTAAATTGTCATGGGTCACAAACTACGTAAATTATTTTGCAAATTTACTTATTTATACCTTATTGAGAAACCAACATTTTTGCTATCTATTTCAAGAAAGTCACAGGCCAAATGAATAAATAAAACACAAATATGTATGTATGCACTGTTTCTGTGTACATATATATATATATGTGTGTGTGTGTGTGTGTGTGTGTGTGTGTGTGTGTGTGTGTGTGTGTGTGTGTGTGTGTGTGTGTGTGTGTGTGTGTGTGTGTTTCACACCTTCGTGACAGGTGTGAAACATTAGCGGCAGTCATATTCTGTACTGTATATCTAGTTAGTTGACTAATATCTCTATCTTGGGAGGATTAATAGTGACCATATTATTCATTGCCATTCCTACTGTATCTGTTGATAAGTCTAAATATGAGGCAATGTAATGTAGGCTATGGCATGATAATGAACATGTATATGCTGAAGTATATTCTTCATTGTGTAGATGATATTAATGAATATTTTCTGAAGAATACCTTGTCATTTTTTAGTTTGTACAGGATTTCTTCTCCAGTTCCACGATTTTGCAGAAACAGCAACAAGGGGGTCCTCCTGTCTCTCCATCCTATAGGCTATTTGGCACCTGTAAAGGCACAAATGTCATTAAACCCAAATAAAATGAAAAACACTCCACATATTGTCTAAAGGGGATCTGCACAATGTAACGCAGTTTAGTATTTGTTCACAACCACAGTTGAAAGTTTCACTTACAGTTTGATGCTAGTAGGTTTTCAGAAACATGAATGAATCACTCTGCAATTCCAGAGGAATGTAATTAGCTACATTGGTGGTCCTCCTCAGCTGTCTATTCATGAACAACATTCGCAAACTATCAAATAGCTGTTGAGATATTTTAGCAAAACACCCTCCGTGTTATTTGAATTTAAATGAATATCTTTTCCATTTCAAAGATCGAATCGCTCTCCTCTCAGGGGAAACAGAGGCAGTAATAGAATCCATAGAGGAAGAATGAAATGTGATTTTAAAGGAAATCTATCAGTAAAGGAGATAACTTGACCTCATTCAAATGAACCTGCAGCAGTCATGCGTTCAGGAAATGTCATTATCCTTTCTGAAATGGAAAGTGTTAGTGGCAAATACAGGGATCAAATATCTCATAAACATAACCATGTGTTGGTTGTAAAAGTTATATTGGGGTATCGTCTTAGTCCATAAAGGCCATTTTAGTCTATTTGCCAGCTACAACATACCTTCAGTGTCGCAGCGCCCACCCTCTGGAATCCTCTCCCCTCTGCTATCGTGAATGCCGACTCTCTGGACACTTTCAAACAACAACTCAAACACCATCTGTTCACTCAGGCCTCAGCTAAAATGCAGTACCCAGCAACCTGTTCTTTTTCAACCTGTGTATCTGTGTGATTATTATTTGTTGTTTTGTTTCCCCATTGTAAAGTGTCCTTGGGTTTCTTAAGGCGCTATAAAAATTGAAATTATTATTATTATAACATAAATATTTCAATCTGCTGTGTTTGTGTCTTCTTTTGCCTCAACTTTAAACCCTCATTCTTATAACTTTGAGCAGGCTCAGAAGTATAGTATTTAATCTTAGGAGATGGCAGTAAAGACGCAGTATATTTCCTGTGGAGAAAGCGATTCAATTGGACCCGGAAAGCATTTCTGCTAAAAGGAAATGATGATGGCTGTAAAACGTTGTCTTCTATAGCTCAGCGGCCATTAACTGTCGGATTCAAGCCATGCATCGCAAACAGGATGTTTAAAAAAGACTTGTGTTTTATGCTGCGTGAGTCATTCTGGATGGAAAGAGAAATATGACGTGTCTTCTCTGCATTCAGTATTGATCTGGTTTTGCCATGAACAGATACAAAATATGGCCTTGTGCAGCGTTGTTGTGTATTGTTATCAGTGTAAGAGTATGAGGAACAATCCATAAAAGTCTGTATGAGTTTCTCTCTGTCCGCGTTGTGCATTCTAAGGGATCACTGGTTGTGTTTTACTGCAGCTGTATCAATTTCCACTGCTGTCTTTTTTGTTACTTTGACATTGTCAAAACACTTGGCTGCAAATTTGCTGCCTCACTTGGATGGCGAGCTATCAGACTGATACAACTGATTAGTTTTTATGGTAATGTTACTGTAAGGCAACTTTATAAGGCATTCAGAACGAAAACAGCTCTAAGGGAATAAAGAAACATGTTGAATTATGATCTTGTGTGGTTAACCAATCTGTGAATTTAAAGGCTTTTCAAAACAATTCAATGCTCATTGTTTTTAGATGAGAGTATTTTTTTACTTTGGAAAGTTAGGACAACAAGGCTTGTATACAGCAATGTTACAATCAGCAGATAGATGTATGCTGTTGACATTACAATTAATGACTTCCACACAGATTTAGCTATGGATTGTGTTTTACAGTACGACACATGTTGAAGAACTTATTTATTAGCAGTGAAGGTTGATAAAAGGTAAGTAATTACCAACCCATTGATCATTGTGTCTTTTAAAATATATATGCTACAATCAGTCAAAGAGCTGAATACTTGTGATGTACTTGAATCTTGCAATTTCTTTAACTTCATTATGACATTTTAATATTTTTTTACGGCAAATCAATCATTTTAATTGTCTTAATTTACTTTAATTCAATGTAAAGACACCCTTTGATATACTGCAAGTTAGAGCTAATTGTATTTGGCTCACAGAGGCAGCACTTCAGTTCCCCTTAACCTGAATACATGAAAGGCATAAACCATGTGTACAAATGTCCACACGTAGTGACCTGTCTTCTTGTTCTCTGTAAGAAGGTATTAGAATCTCGCTGACTCTTTTTCTTGACCATTCATCTAGATTTTCTCTTACGTTTTACCACTCATCTTTTCTTTCTTTTTTACTTTGACTCTGTGGCTGTCATTGAACCTAAATCAAAACATGTGTCTTTATAAAGAAGATCTCATTCCCTCTCTTGTCTCGTCTGTTCCTCTCTAAGCTAATTGTGAGCCCACAGTTAAAACCGGAGCCATTTTTACCTCAAGGTAAATTATTTATCAGCTTACATTATTCAACAAATGTAATAAGTGCAGTATGCTGGTTAAATGAATTAGAGGAATGGCAATAGTTTAAAAAAACACATTATTCACTCGGTCTAACTTGCAACAGCTTTCTTATGACTGCAGGGTATCCAATCCGCCTGCAGAGCTCACGATTTAGGTTTTATTGACAATTTTTATCTATTCTGGGACCGACCCGCCCTCTTCAACACTGACGGAATCCACCCAAGCAGGTTGGATCGCATGCTAGCGGCTAACATGCAGCACGCAGTTCAGACGTCTCCCTGACTATTTCCACTCCATTTCCACACGCCCCCCTTTCCAGCGGTGTCATCTCAGGCCACCGTTTCCACTGTTAGAAACTTTTCTTCTTCGTCGATGCCGGTGATGCCTGCCATCTCGCTCTCTTGCGCCACCCAACGACAAGAGGCTTCTATGCCAGTACAGCGACCCATTTCTGTTTTAACCAACATACACAGAAGGTTGGTGACTCATGTTGGAAAAAGAAAGTCCAAAAGGATCTGTTTGAGTTTGTCGAATTTAACAGAAGTTCCGCGTGCTCCACGGTCTATCACGGGCGGTCAGAGTGATAGTATATCTAACACATTTAAACTGGCTCTATTAAATGTCTGGTCTTTAGCAGGTAAATCATTTTTAATCAATGATTTTATCACCCACCATAATCTGGATTTTATGTTTTTAACTGAAACTTGGTTAGACCAAAACAACAGCACAGCTGTTCTTATAGAATCAACTCCTCCCAACTTTAATTCTATGAGTCAGGCAAGACTGCATAAGAAAGGGGGTGGAGTAGCTATTTTGTTGAATGACTTATTTCAATGCAAGCAGACTATGAATGGGAACTTTACTTCTTTTGAATATGTGGCCATTCAGCTGAAATGCTCCTCTCGAGCTATTTTCCTAAACATCTATAGACCACCCAAATACTGTGCAAGCTTTTTTGATGATTTTACCGAGTTGTTGTCTATAGTGTGTATTGACTTTGACTGCCTAGTCATTGTTGGGGATTTTAATATCCATGTTGACAATCCCCAGGACAGAGGGGCTTAAGAACTATGTTAGTCAGGTGGTTGTTCATCTTTACAAGTCTGGGAAACTATGTTAATCAGGTCCCACACGGGGAATAACACACAACCTGGGAAGTGTACGACTCAGTCACAGTATTAA
>NW_011364047.1:0-6174 GCF_000735185.1 Notothenia coriiceps | reverse complement strand
ATTAGACGGATTCGTATGCTACGCGGGTAAAGGCTGCCGCTTTTACGCTGATAGTTGTCGTTAGCTGTTCAAGCCGTTGCACTGTCGTGGTTCTAGGCTGTTATCTGTTATCTGCGCTGCTAGTCGTTACTCAATTCTTCGCCGGAGCCTCTGCCAGCGGCGTTGCCCCACCACGGGAAGGTGCCGTTGCGTGTACGTGGCCAGCACCTCACGGGTACAATTGGCCGGGCGCGCAGGAAGAACCGGCTAGCTTCTGTCGCGCTAAAAAGCGCGCGGCGGTGCTCCCAATACTAGCGCCCTGTGTAGCGTAGCGCAGGCCTGGACATGCACCCGCAGCGTCCCGAAGAAACCCAGCCGCCAAGAGGTAAAATCGGGTTCTCCCCATACTACAGTCGTGTTATCGTCCTGTGTAGTCGAAAGGCTTGCTGTCTTCCAGTGCCAAGACCGGAGTGGGAATGGCGGCGACGTCCCAGCACATTCCACGGGGGCGCACCGAGCCCTCAGTCCGCATCCGTGCAGGGCGTTGCAGCGTGGCCAGCCACGGCCACGGAACGTCGTTCCAAACAATCTCGCTGCCGGAGTTGCCGAAATAACGGGGCCTCAATAGCCATGCTTCAGTCCAATCTCGGAAACTTCACGCGAGATTTAAGTCAGCGGGCACCAGCTGTAGTGCCCGAGAGATAGGAGTCGGAGACGTCCATTCGAAGGTGCGAAAAGGGTACCTTTTTTTAGGACGCAGAGACAAGGACATGTTTGTTCGGTTGCAGTCCGGGATAGAGAAGAGAGGCAAAACCAGGAAGGCCACGACAGTATATATAGTTAAACATATATTGTCGTTGCTGGAAACAATATCCCCCCAATCGCTGTTCAGTTCCATGTTGTGATATTATGTAGCTTTGTTTAATACCAGTGAGTCACTCAACTACACATGCTTAAATACTACACACAACATAAGCGTAGTATACAGTATATGCACATATTACATAACACACTTACAATACACAGTATGTGGTACACATACAAGAATAGTCAAACCACCTTCCCACCCCTGTTGCCCTGTATTGCGAAAATAATGCTCTGTTTTCCTCTTGATACTGGTCTAATGTCCTGAACATCGTTTGATGCTCCACCATTCACACTGTTCCGTAGTCTCACTCCACAGGGGCGAGATACAACAAAGTTATTCTGTTGACGGACCCTATGAATTTTCGAATTTAAATTGGACTCTCCACTCGCTGAGTGAATACTTATTCATGTATGTAGTACAATTTTCGACGATAGATGTGTCAGTCGTATGTTTTCTAAATTCGGGGTTTTCTATTTTGTTGTGTTTTAAAGATTTGTACATCGTGTATAGATTTTTCAGTCTGTGGCTATAAGTCATGGTTTTATTGTCTCGTGCTTTCACATTTATTTTTTGTTCCTATCGGTGTTGTTCTAAATGTATGTTATGCTGCTTTTTAATATGGTATTGATGTACAGGTCAACTCTGTTGTTTTTAAAGTGCTACTATAAATAAAAGTTGTATTGGATTGGATTCACTGCTATGGTGTTGAATTGCGAAGAACACCAGTTTGATCTTCTTATCATCACTATGAAGTACAATCTTGTTTAAATTAATTGTGTGTTCTCATGGATGTTATGCATTGGTTGCAGTTTTTTGAATTGGTGGGCTGTCGCTGCCAACTTTCAGCGCCCTCTTTTGTTGTTGTGTTTCTGCTTTCGGATGTATGTGAAAAACAAAACAAAATGTACATTCATGGTTTATTAAAATTCTCAGTCCAGATATCCAGTGGAGATTCTTTAGGGCAAAATGTTAGCTCCTAAACACTTTTTCAAGACAAGATTATGGCCACACAGCACTTTACATACCCACACTTCAAATTATGCGATCTAATGCCCCTTTTCAATTAAAGCTAGATACTCACATTGAGTTACTATTTATATTTAACATGTAATGGTTTAAAGAAGACTTGATCCTGCAGTTTAAAGAGAATTAGAGGATACAGATATAACAGTGTGACCCAATTCACTTGTGAAACATATCTGTGTCTTTTTATTCTCAGATACCCACTAATCTTTTCCTATACATTTATCCCAGGCGCGATACTTACTGATCTTTCTAACTCCAGATAAAACAGAGCACTTCTCCGCTGACCAGCAGTCTGTTAGAATGACTCTGTGGTAGAGCTCAAAATGATAGCTGTGCTGTTTAGACGTTTTACTGCCAGCAACATTGAACATCCTCCCCCACAAGGTCAGTGTTTGTTGTTAAACCTCTTCAAAGAACAGTTTGAACTACTATACTCTCCTTTTTCCTGCCATTGTTTCTATTTGCTGTTTTGTTTTCACTCTGATCAGTTGCTTCAATCTTACCCAACTTTCTGTTCTGGTTATTACATTAACAGTGGGGATTCTTCTCTCTCGTGTCTCTCATCTCTCGTTGTCTCCTCCTCTCTCTCTCGCTCTCCTTTCTCTTCCTCTCCTCCCTGCCTCCCGTGCCTCTCTCTCTCTCGGTCTCTCTCTTCGTCTCTCTCTCTCTCTCTTCTCTCTCTCTCTTCTCTCGTCTCCTCTCTCTCTCTCGCTCTCTGTCCTCTCTCTCTCTCTCTCTCTCTCTCTCTCTCTCTCTCTCTCTCTCACACACACACAGTGGACAGATTGTATGACATTTACATTCATGTGATGTGCTGCCAAACAGTTGTGTGCGTGCATCACAACATATCCACTTAATATAACACTTTCACACACATGCACTTGTTTGCACTGCAAACCGCCATAATGCTGACACGGCAGTCGGTGCTCAGGAAGTGTCTTAATGGCACGGCGCCATAACTTTCTCACAGCATGTTGTAAATAAGAAGACATTCATCTATTCCTAACCACTGCAGCCACGAGTCATATTTCAATGTGGTAGAGATAGCCTCATAGTCAACAAAATGATAAGGTAGTTGTTCTGATATTAAAGGTCAACTGATTATGCAAAATCCACTTTCGTCATGTCTTTTCTACATCAACATGTCGTCAGTCACCCTCTGTGTAACAGAGATTTTCTGAAAGTTTCAGAAAAAAGATTCTCCCACTCTTTTCTTCCCGATTCATTATATTAAAAAATGTTTGGCCACTTTATGATTGTCCATAATGATGTTTTGGCTTGTGTAACCATTAGCCAATCCACCAACCAAAGGCTAACCCCCCCCCCCACACACACACACTATCACCTGAATTCTCGCTCCTAGAGCCACCATTGCCAACCAAATATCTCTCAGAGGGGCGGCTGGGCAAGTGCTTCTTATTTGTATCTAAAGCAGTGGTTCTCAAACTTTTTCGTTTGAACAGGTGGGCCTTTTCTTTGTTGCTCATCCGCTCCAATAAATGGTAGGCAAGCTTAAAATTGCCAATGTATCGTTCATATAACGTATTTAACCACACACACACACACACCACACACAACACACACCACACACACACACACACACCTACACACACACACACACAACACACACACACACACAACACACACACACACACACAACACACACACACACACACACACCACACACACACACCACACACAGCACAACGCTTGCTGATGGCAGGCAGGTCTGAAAGCACCTCAATCCTCTAAAAAGCCACCCGGAGCAGACCGATGGATTGGAGTTTTCTCTCCCCCCCATTCTCGCCATTACCTTCATAAAGCTGTCTATATTTCATAATGGTTGTCTAGGTCTTGTTGTGTGTGTCTGGTCTGTCCAATCTTATCTATGATGTTGTGTTGAACTATACTTTGAATTAGGAGCATACTTATAACTAAACTGAGCCATATGGTAAGTAGGTGTTTTATGCAGGTAACACTGTCATGGCTCCGAGAATCTATGGGATAAGGTTTTACAACTTAATCTAGAAGGCATTACTACCCCAAACAAAACAAAACCATGTTTCCTGCTAATTGCAACACTATGAACACATGACTGGCTGTGTTACAGCAGCCCGCCCCCCCATTGACACTTATTGTGCATTCAATTAAGGTAATACAGTATGTCTTGACTTTAATCAATCTCGCTGCATAAGCATAGTGACAACATTATAACTTGACAAAAATGTAGCTAACCTAAAAGGAAAGACCCTTTCTGTATCTGGTTCAGAGAAATATTGTCAGGGTTGGGGAAAAATTGGACCCAAATGCAGAATGAGGAGGAAGCTGGTTTCAAAAGGAAACAAAAGGCGAGCTTTATTCAACAAAAGCTGAACAAAAACAAGAATCCAAAAACAGGTACCAGGTAGCATCCAATACAAAGGTGACAGAGACCAACATGAAGGGGAACAGGAACGACAAAATAATGAACCAACACTGAACACAGGAAGAGACAAGACTAAATACAGAGAGGGGTAATCACAAGACGAGAAACAGCCGGGCAGGGGAGGAGAAACACAAGGGCGACAGGTGAACACAATCAGACAATTAGACACACCAGGGAAACTAACGACAGGGGAAAAACACAGGAAGAAGGACCAGACAATATACACGGAGGAAAACACCCATAACCAGACATACAAAACTACAAACGTGACAAAACATGAGAATCCTGACAAATATAAAATGACAATATTTGGCTATCTTGTTTTTCTTTGTGTTTATTGGATCAAATTATATATCATGTCATCATCTCATGTGTTTTTGAGAATTGCTTGAAAATGAGAAAGTAAACTAACATGAAGTAGAGTTGAGGTGGCTCCATTTGTGAAGCTTTGACTGAGACTCAGACATTAAAAACAAGTATTTCAGTATTTGATGGAAAATGGGGAGTTTGAGTATAACAACTACAGTCCAACAGTGAGTACAACAACATGTAACATCCAACAAGTCCTCCAACTCATACGACCAAATAGGTTGATTGTTCAAGCACTTATTACGACCTATAATCACGTTTTAAAGTTTTCTACCTCTAGTGCTCCCGTTGAATGCAAACGCTAGAGGGTCGTATATTCACTAATAACCCTCTCTGGAAATAGAGGGTTATTGATAATAATAATAATCCTCTGATAATAGGATAGTTTGGCCATTAAAACGCTTTTTGATTAGACTTCTAGCGAGAAGTGTATATTGTACTTTCAGAATCCAGGTCTAGTGGATGTGTAGGATCTATAGTTTGATAGATACGAAGATGATTTGAGGTCTCGCCAGGAGGTTTTGTAGTGTAGACATCCACTGGACGTAGATTTTATAAGTACAATATACACTTCTCGCTAGAAATCTAATCAAAAAGCATTTTAATGGCCAAACTATTCCACAATTTAGGGTTTTCCAGAGAGGGTTATTTGTGAATAAACGACCCTCCTGAGCATTTGCAATCAACGGGAGCATGTCGTTTCTTACACGACCACTAGAGGTGCTACACTTTAAAACTTGACTATGGGTCATAATAAGCTGCTGAATAATCAACCTATTTGGTAATGGTAGGACAGGCTGGTAACATAACTCATATTGGTTTCTTTATTCTTCAACTTATTTTTCTTCTTCTTCTTCTTTCACCCCATGTTTTGCTGTCGAATAACTTCAGCCTACTTTCAACTACAGAAACCATTAAAATATCAATATTCAGCCTTTTCATCACATGATGGGAAACTTAAAAAAAATTCAAAACTTTTTCAACTTTTTAAGATATTCAGCTTTTTAAACTCTTTTTGTTAACATGTAACTCAATTGGAGAACCCTTCAAATCCTCTTTTACTTACACCTTCTGGAAAATGCTACTCCTTTCACATACTTTCAGCTTTAAAACGGTCACAATACATTCACCTATTAAACTTGTATTCAAATATTTTATATCTTTTACAGTTTTCGACTTATCAACCTTTAAGTTTTGGTACATTTTCAGGCCGTTTTTGATTTTATAATAGGCGCTTTCGCACCAAAGTACCAAGGCGATAGTTCTTGGGATTTTGGTTTCACACCAAAAAGATCTGGAACTAGAACCTAGTTCGCGCAAACCTTTTCACCCCCAGATAGTCCCTGCTAGAGAGGTGGTGCTTTCCTGGGGAGGAAAAGGTTCGTGGGTGTGTCGGCCACACTAAATATTTCTGATTGGCTGGGCGAATTGCAAAAAATGCCCGTAAAACTCCGAAAAGTTTTGTGAAGCCGCTATTTATTTGCTCGCATTAGCATTATTAGCATTA
>NW_011364046.1:0-4043 GCF_000735185.1 Notothenia coriiceps | reverse complement strand
ACAAAGGGCTGGCTTAGCAGGAAACATAAATACAGTATCCAGTCGTATTAAAGATAATTACACATTACCGTAGTATGGTGTAAACGTGATAAAACTGGAACAAAAACCTTGAGTCTAGGTGCACACAGTAGAGCAGGGCTATTCAATTAGTTTGGAATGGGGCCGGTTGATGAAAATGATCCAAAGCAAGGGGCCGGGAAAAAGATGGCTTGAAATATGAGCAATCATATTAAGAGCTTCAGATCTGAACAGAACAGCATAGTGGAGTGCATATATTGTGTTTAATTCAATCCATCAACATAGCCCCAAGGCCTTCATAGATCTAAATGGCAAGTTCAGAAGTCAGTAGGCCAACATGTGAAGCTCATTTAACCATCAAAATCATTTCACTTGATTTAATTTAGGTGAAATGATCTAATTATTCACGCAGAGATGCAATAAATGACAGTTTGTCACTACAGTAGTTTGTAGGTGGGTTCGAAACCCGAGCCCGCCGAAGTTTTCAGGCATTGTCTTCCCCTCTATCTCTCAATGTAACACCCTCTCTGGATTAAAGGCACTCTGGCCCAAAACAAATATTTAAAAAAAAAAAATCTTAAAAAATACAAATAAAAATAAAAAGTAGATTACTTTTTAACATTATACTCAAAGGGCCAGTAAATATCACCCCGGGGTCGGATTTGGCGCGCGGGCCGCCAATTGAATGACCCTGCAGTAGAGATTAAGCTAACTTGCTCTGATTGGTCACTATTTATCACCAGGGTACGTTTTGGGTACAGAAATGGAAAAGGGGAGGAAATCTGAATCCAAAGATTGTTCCACTCATCAATTAATAGAATTAAAGGAGATCAATAGGTTTAATTCAGAGAGGGTGTGCTGATTGTTTTTGCGTTTCATGTTGATCAGTAAGAGCACCTTTGGGTTTTGAACATGTGCATTTGTGTTCAGGGACAATGCCAAATACATTTTTGAGTAGGTGTAACTCGTGTCTTCTGCATAGAGTTCAGATTATTTTCCAAAATCTTTCCACAAGTAGATGAATCATTTAGCAAAATACGGAGTGAGCTGCATAATTTTAGGCTGGGTGATTCAAAAGTATGCAAAATATGCGCATATTAGCACGGTAATTTCCCCCTTCATCTCAGAGGGTGTGGGGGTCAGGGACCAGGCATCTCTCCATTATCTGTAATGGACAGCAAGGAGAACAAAAAAGAGCTAAATAAAATATAAACGAGAGGACACTCTGAGGGGAAGATCCCTGTTAGTGTGGCCATACACTATGAAGAATTGATATTCTCTGTGATTTGAATAAGAGTATCAGTGAGCCTCTCTTCCGCTTTCACTGTTTTTCTCCCTTCCCCCAGTCTTCCCTCCTTCCCTCACAAGTGACGATGGTAGTGGTCTTCGTTCTGCTGGGAACCGCAGAACACTTCACACCTGAGCAGCACATCTCACACTTACATATGAGAGTCTTAAATTGAAAACTCCCAAACACACACACACACACACACACACACACACACACACACACACACACACACACACACACACACACACACACACACACACACACACACACACACACACACATGCACAGTGCACTGTAGTAGCTCTCAAGAGAGAAAATAATCACAAAAGCATGAAAACCTCTTAGTGTGCCTAAACAGAGGTCACCTTACGGAGAAGATATGTGAAAAACATATTAGCTATCTGTTAGTGTGAGTAAAGATTGAGTCGTCCTCATGGTTCAAAGATGGCTCCCTGAACCGAACGTACTGTATCTATAGACTGGGACACACCCTTTCCTAATTCCTACTCCTCCCAATAATTAAAGCTGACAACGTTTGGCCAACTGGTTCCTTTTCTTTCAATCTTGTTCACTACTTCCTCTTTCTGTCACTCCCTAAATATTTGCTTTGATATCATTCGTAAGGGAATAGATTTACATAAGTGTGGAGGGGAAATCTGCATGAACAGACTCTAGGGAACAAAGAGGGGGGGAGAGGAGAGAGGCAGGTAATTTAAAACACAGCTCGTCATACAAAGGTCTTAATCACGATGATTGTATCGTATTAATATTGCTCCAACTAAAAAATATTCTCTCAATCTGTTCATTATTTAACAGCATGGCTCTGGGCAAAACGATGTTGCTCCACCTTTGGTCCAGGATGAAAAACGGTTGTATCGGTTGCCAAAGAAATTGTGTTTTGGTCATCAGTGTAACCCAAAATATAAATCCTTTGACTCAAGTACTCCTGACTTCTCTCCAAGCGCCACCATCAAGTTCAATTACTGATTTAAAACTACTGCGGTTTATGACAAGTAACCTTCAGAACTAAAGCCATTCAACCTCAACTGTACTTTGTGTTTTGTGCCGATAATCAAATGTTAGCATTCACACCAAGATAGATTGTGACCCTGGTAAACACAACACATATTGACATGTACGAACTGTCATTATGATTATCTTAGCTAAAGTACAGTCTCTCTGTGTGGCTGTATATTCTCAATCTTTTTAAATGTTTAGTTGATTATTATAGAGATCACTATTACATAAAGAACCATGTAAAATCCAGAATATTACCAGCATTGACCGCTCAGCATTTAGACACAGACGCATCTTTGGAATATCACACGTCAGCATTTGGCCAGCTCCTCAGATGGAAAACATTCAATGACGCCCGTTTCCCTCCTTCCTGTCAAGCAGCAATCTTTCTAAACAGTGTTGATAATGCAGCAGTCACTCACACAAGAAAATAAAGGCACTTTTTTTGAGTAAAAATTAGAGTTATGGTCATGCCTGGTTTGGAGGTCAGTGAGTTCAGAGGTCAGACCCCTAGACTGCTGTTTGACCATGGAGGAGAGTGGGGGTTGTAATGTGTTAAATGGGCCTTTGAATCCCTCCGGAGTCATCTCTACACCCAGCTGCCTGCTACAGCCTGCTGAGGATACTGGACCGGTTTCATACACATAATACAGAATTCAAACACTTGAATATTGTATACTTTCTTACTCAAACTGCGCCTATTGAGAGATGGAGAGCGTAAGATGTTGTAAGTAGTAATAATGCAACAGAGGTTAAAATGATCAGCAGAAAAGAGAGATTATCTGTCAACTTAAAGGTCACCTATCATACTATTTTTAGGCAATAGCATAGGTCTCAGATATATAAAAAAATATAAAAAACATGTCTATGAAGTGTTTTGCTCAAAATACCAAACAGATCACCCATTCTAGCCATGCCTCATATCACTCTATTTCACTTCCTGTTTCAAAAGTGCTGATTTTGGGAATAAAGCTTTAAAATAAAAATAAAATTGATTACAAAAAAAAAGGAGGGGGCTGAGCTCATGCGGGAGATTCTACCGGCAGATACTGCCGTGATGAAACGCCATATCATGGATTATCAAGGATTATTTCTGAAACAGTATGGAGCTCAAAGGCTTTCTCTCTTCCCGGTTATACCACAAGGTGAGTTCCTTTTTATTTCCTGCTTCTTCACACACATGCTCTCCAGTACAGGTTAGCTCTGAGTGTTAGCGATGCTAATGTAAACACCGACCATATTACGTCCAAAACAGTCGGGCATTGTTTCTGATAGCAACTTTCTGATAGGGCCGTGGGTCCACATTTCCAATATGACGTCATATCGGACGCAAATCTGGATCAGCTCCGTTGAACCCCCGTTTTTAGAGATTTGGGTACGGAGGAAAAGAGAGAGGGTTTTCTTTTCTGACGCTTCGTGAGTTCCCTGACACACCAGGGACACATCTTTATGTATAAAAGACCTAAAAAAGAAGTGCATTTTGGATGATAGGTCCTCTTTAAAGGTTCCCTCTGTGAACCTCATCTGTTCAGGAAACCTCAAGATAGAGAGAGATCAGTTCCTTTGTTGTATCCTGAATCTAAAAAGTTCAGTGAGTTTCTTTGAAAGCAGAAGCAGGTATCCATGATGACGGGGTATTGCAAACAAGGTTTCTATCAATCACATTCTATTTGTATAGCCCAATACCATAAATTACCCATAAGTCTCAGGGAGCTTT
>NW_011364045.1:0-2983 GCF_000735185.1 Notothenia coriiceps | reverse complement strand
ACAAGCCAACAACAACAACCCTTCCATCCGCACACAATCATGTTGTTAGTACCAAGCCCTTCACTGCACGGTGCAATTCAACCATAGTCTGTGAAGGGTAGAACATCTCCTCACCCTCCAGAGCCGCCTCAGTGAGGGTCTTTAACACCAGCTCCTGCACAGCCTTGACAACCGTTTGCAGGGGTGTTTAACAATAATTGATAATAATCAGAAACGTGTCTAAATTAGTCTTTTCTATCTAATCCCTCCAACCGCACACAATCGTGTTTTTAGTACCAAGCCTTTCGCTGCAATTCATGCATTTATGAAATCTAACATGAGTGTATTTGAAACAGTGATTATATAAACCATAGTGTGTGAAGGGTAGAACATCTCCTCACCCTCCAGAGCCGCCTCAGTGAGGGTCTTTAACACCAGCTCCTCCACGGCCTCACTGCTGCACAGATCCTCACAGGACCCTCCGATCCCGTACTGGTCCACCAGCGCCAGCAGCTGCTTCTGATTGGGCACCACGAAGCCAATCACGTACGTCTCGTCGCTGCAAAAGGTGGGAGAGGACAAGATGTCAGGCATTGGTTAAACCATTCATTCAAGCATCGGCCAATCAGCTTGCTACTCCAAGTCTGCGAGGTAAACCCAGGTGCACCTCGACAAAAACACACGGTGGAACAAGCTCCCCGTTGACATCAGGGCAACTGCATGTCTTCAATTAATTAATTAATTACATGTCATTTGTTAGACACTTTTATCCAAAGAGAATACTGTGGGCAATCCCCACAGGAGAAATTTTGGGGTGAAGTGTCTCAGGGACACAACGACATGCTGACTGCAGTGGGACTCGAACTAGCTACCCCCTGATTCAAAGTCCAGCACACTATCCACTGAGCCACAGCCTCCCTTCCCTCGCAAACTGAAAAGGCATCAGGTTGTCCCTTGGCTTTTAAATTCTATGAAAAGCAGAATTAGAAGCACTTTAAGAAGTGAATGTAGGCCTTGAAACTAATTCACCAGCACTTACAGTACAACGGTATTATTTGTATTGTCTTTATTAGGATCCCCATTAGCACTAGCATGAGCATTGGCTATTCTTCCTGGGGTCCTCACACACTCAAAACATACATAAACATACATACAGCAAAATTAAAACAAAGCTCATAATTTCATGCAATTTACATTTACAGTGCTGCATGAAGTGAAAACTAAAATGGTCATCCAATTATCTTTCCGTATGACTTGCTTGAAGTGAATATCTGCACTTTCCTTCTTGTTCGGAGTTTGAATCTTAATGTTTTTTGCACTTGTTGCTTTGGAGCAGATGAAATGTCAAAGAGAAAACAGAGTGTGGTTATTAAGCGACGCTGGTTTGTGTGTGTTATAGCGACGTGCATGTTGGGCCCAATCAGGCGAAGCAGAACATACATGTGCACGCACACACCATCCATTCTTCACCAAGTGAGAGTTTACCCATACAAGGAAATGGAAACGATGCGTCCCTGAGTGTGAGCAGAGTAACCTTTGAATATCTTTAACACGGTCTGTCGCTGAGTCACATTCTCAAAGATGACACTGATAAGTTAAAGGCACCCTGCAGAGTTGGTTACTCGACAGAACCTAATGTGTGTTTCATTTCTTTCCTTATAAAATATCTAGAAGTTGTTTTTTCCCCTGCCTCTTGGTGCATTACTTCCATCCGTAGATCAGAGCGACGTTGGGACACGGTTGGAAGGAACGTTTTTGTAACTCGCGTGCTAGTGCTCAATGTCGTCGTGCATGAGAACAAATGTGATGAAAGCTCCACAGGGCGACTTTGATGTTTAACAAGGGGACAAACTGTTTACAGGAAGTCACTCTGTGTACATGGAGGCCCTGGGACTCAGAAGATACTCCTCTAATGGAGCGTCTTACTGACTCGAATTGCGTTGGATTAGATGAGAAGCATTTAAGTACAACGAGAAGAGTAAGATGCCATCAAGACATTCAGAATAGACAACAGACACGCAGCATTCGTACATGCATAAAATAATAGCTAAATTAAGTGCAGGAAAATATTAGTATAGTAACTATGTATGTGTATATAGTAAATGATATGGGTTAGTGCAAGAGTTGAGTGGCATGATTTCTCTTGGGAGGAAACTGTCTTTGAGTCTGTTTGTCGTTGCTTTTATACGTCTGCATTACTTATTGTAAACCAGTTGCTTTGACATATGGATGAATCAAAAGTAAGCTCTCAGTTGGAAATGTCAATGGAAAGAGGGAAGTACCATGCGGTGAGGGATCAGGTGCGTTGACTAATCAATACCCCCGATCACGTGATTTTCAAAAGATCGGAATCGGGAGAAAAAAAATATCGGGGATCGGGATTTTTTTTTATTTTTAAATTTTTTTTAAATACTCTTTTTTAAATGTTGTATTCAATGTTACAAAACAAAAATAACCATGTTCAAGTCTTAAAGTCATCCTGAGGCCTTAGTTTTGGTTTCAAATGACACAACATCATGTATGTGTTGCTTCTTTGGGGCTTGTTTTCATAGACCTGGTTGCTTATTTCTCTCAAATCTGGCAACAGAGTGGGCGCAGTGTCTAATTGTAGCAGTAAGCTAACGAGTACTGAAAGATTTATTTTGTTTTGATCCAATGCTGCACAACTGAACTGATCCAATGCTGCTGTGAAAGAAAGAAGCTATATCCATGTTGGATAGAATATCCAATTTAAATTAAAAAAATAACCTTAAGGGACAACTTGAATGCTTTTTTTCTTTTTTTTCTCTTAATGCATTGCATAAAGATCGGATCGAAAAAAATCGGTATCGGCAAATTGTCAAAATCAAATGATCGGAATCGGATCGGGAGCAAAAAAAGATGATCGGGACATCCCTAGATTATAACTGTAAAACCAAAACAAAGAGCAAAGAAAGACTGATCAAAAACGTATCAGAGTTGGGTTGAAGTTCTCTCTGAGCTTCTCACTGTGACTTCACATTAG
>NW_011364044.1:4810-9572 GCF_000735185.1 Notothenia coriiceps | reverse complement strand
TTTTCTGTGAATATCTGCCTCACCCTCTCAGACTTTGAGTTGCGCGCGCTACTAAAGAGACGTGTTACCATGGAAACCAAACAATGGTGTAGCTGTATTAAAGTCCGAGTGGAAACAGTCGTGTGTAAATCGGATTTTGTCAGAAATCGGGAGAAATGCGGGAGAAATATGACCCCGGGAGGAAACCGGGAGAGGGCAATGAAATCGGGAGGGTTGACAAGTATGCATCCCATTTAGGAAAAGTGCATTTAGCCAGGCTGTCTTTTCATTCCACACATCCCATCAATGGAATTCAATACCACTACCAATAAGAGAATCCTCATCCTACTACACATTCAAGCACAGTATTAAAAAGTGGCTCATTGAAAACCAACAGTGTCAGCACTGATGTGTGGGTATAGGTCTTAGTAGGAGTGCGTATTGTAAATGTTTTATTTATTATCATGAATTGCTCTTATCTATATTTAGTGATGTTGTCTATTCTAAATATCTAAGAATTTTTGGTCTAACAATGTTGTGGTATTTGTATTCTTGCTTTTAGGAGGCCTATCACCATCTGGAAAAGGGACTAGTGGTGAAAACTAGCCTTTAATTCGAGTACTTTTACATGTTTTTAATATGTTGATTAATTTACACTGTCCCTTGTTTTAAATAAATCAAGTAAATTAAATTAATCTTCCAGAACTTACTTCCTGTTTCAGAAGAATCTATTTTTTTTTGCTCGCCAGAGCAGGTCAACACATTCATGCTGTAATAGTGGTGTGTGTCATTAAGCTTTCTGTTTGGGTGGTGAATGCAGGCAAACTCAAACTCTAAAGTTGCCATGAAGCCTTGTTGACCGAGATGTTTAAAAAGAAAGTCACATTCACCTGATGCTAAACAGGATGTCAGATGGATATTCAGGTCCACGTCTGAAAACCCACATCAGACTGGCTCCCTTCTGCAAGATGAAGCAGTACACACGTTCCCCTGGAAACACACATACATATTAAACGCATGAACAAAGACAAGCAGCTCTCCAAAGTGCAAAACACTCTTGAGGATCCCTCACCTTTCCTTGTTGTTCTTTTCTTTAAACCTTTGGTCTGAAGGCCACTATGGGCTCCCCGGAGCCCTGAAGAAACATAAATCACTTTCCCCGTCCTCTACATTCACCTCACAGCTCCACGGCAGAAGATGGGGGAGTTAAAATACCCTGTATACAAACCACAAATAGCGTGTGCGTTCCATTTTCACTCTCGTCCATCACAGACTGTTTCACATAGCGAGATGAAAATGAAAAATAATAGCCGTCTGTGTGTGCCTAATCGTTTGCGTACCTCACTTCCGTTTCGCTTCTCATGCACTGATTCACTAAGATGAACAGCCAATCGAGTGATTTATTTTGCCAACAGCCTCCGCTCCCGATTCAACTTGTTCAATCGGGAGCGGAAGGTATCGGCACGGCCAAAAAGACACAGCGGTGCGGGACACACCAATCTGAATAGGTCGACAGGACGCTCATCGACGGCCAGACATCTATCGACGGCCGTAATCGGCTTGGTGTGTCAGGGCCTTTACTGAGCCTGTCTGCTTGTTAGCCACTGAGCTCACAGCAGGACAGACATTTCAAGATAACCGGTACACGAAGGCTCAGGCTGATAATAACCATATATCCTATTCATATTATTTTTTATTAAATCCATCTATGTATTAATTTAATGGTTATAGTGTGCATCTGCAATGTTCCCTTCCCCATGGTGGTCAGGGGCTGCAGGTCCCGTCTGTGGGCCTTTCACCTCAGCTGCTTCTGTTACAAAGCTGGCACATGGCCCTTATTTAGTGACCTCAGTGTGGGTTTTGGTCAGGTTGGGACCTTGAGACTGTAGAAGACGGATATATTGAAAAGGCCCTCAATTCATATTATTGCATAAATACTTTTTTATGTGCATATGTATATATGTTCTATTTTCGTGTGTATAATAATGTTATCTTTAACATCTTTTCCATTGTATTCCTTACACCACCTTCACCTATATTTCCCCCTCTCTATCAGTTTTTTCCAATTGTTTGTCTGTCATTTAAGCTGCATGCTACAATGGTACAAATGTTAACCGGCAGATTCTACATATTGACTAGTGGTTGGAGTAACTAGATTTGCGGAGAAAAGAGTGAGATGTAGAAGAAGATAGAGTGAGAGATGGAAAGGTCTGAATCTCAGCACAGTTCCTTTGGCTCAGTCAAATAACACGCTGCATTACCAACAGCGAGGAAATGTTTCTCACACTTACAGTATTAGGTTCATTCACGGCGTGAAGGCGAGTTTAGGTTTTGAAGCAGAACTGTTAAACACGTCTCCAGAGCTCTGAAAGGAATCATCGCAGCAAAATGAATCTGAGAAGTATGTTTATAAAAGTCTAACTTTAAATGGTGTCCTGCAACAGCCCTCCAGCCAACAGAGATGCATGGGGGGGGGGGGTATATTAGAATACCGAGTCATAAGATAAAGTTTAGACCTTCAGTAAGGGTCTTCAGCAGCTCTCAGAGAGTCTGTTCACATCTCCTCTGTGTGGTCTGATCTTGGGTTAGGGTTAGGGTGTTAGAGATATTTTGTCTTCACGAGTCAGTCTGTGCTATGTCACTACCTATTTGTATGCTTTTATTCTCTGTCCATAGCCTTTATGTGCCTTGTATTTATTCTTATGTGTGCCTTTTGTGTAATATTATGTTATTATAATGTTATGTTCATTGTGAAGCACTTTGGCAAACCATCTGTTCTTAAAATGTGTTATATAAATAAAGTGGATTGGATTGTATTCACCGGTCAGGAAATAAAGCCCATGGCTCACTTTGGGGCTTTTGTCATGTTTGGTTAGAATGAGAGTTGTTCTAAAGGGGTTAACAGGGTGTCTCTGTAATCTCACTCACCGGTGAACACGAGGGAATCATGGTGCAGTAATCATACTTTTACAGACACCTAAAACATCTTAATATCCAATCGACTTCACTTAAAGGTATTGTGTCAACAGATTAAAAAATATATATAGGTTCAATTTAGCATTATTGCTTTCAACCACCCTAATACAGTTGTGTGAAATGTGTAGGCATAAAACATGTAATAGCAGTCAACATTGCAGTTTCTTCAGGGTCTTCTTTGCATCTTTGGGTCTGCCGACCTGTGTCAAGCCACACAGTGAAACATTCACAAAAAAGGATGCTCCATAGTTGCTCACACATGATGCTCTTTGATGACAAACAGGTACAACATAATCTCACCCTGTTAAACCACCACAGACACATGGAGTTCAGACAGTGCAGGTGTCAGCAACATGTGTAGCTCTCAGTGTGTGTAGCTCTCACCTAGTGTGTGTAGCTCTCAGTGTGTAGCTCTCAGTGTGTAGCTCTCAGTGTGTGTAGCGCTCAGTGTGTAGCTCTCAGTGTGTGTAGCTCTCAGTGTGTAGCTCTCAGTGTGTGTAGCTCTCAGTGTGTAGCTCTCAGTGTGTAGCTCTCAGTGTGTGTAGCTCTCAGTGTGTAGCTCTCAGTGGTGTAGCTTTCAGTGTGTGTAGCTCTCAGTGTGTAGCTCTCAGTGTGTGTAGCTTTCAGTGTGTGTAGCTCTCAGTGTGTGTAGCTCTCAGTGTGTGTAGCTCTCAGTGTGTGTAGCTCACAGTATGAAACCCAATGAAAACAGGATAATAACACGAAACTACAGACATGTTCCTTTTTATTCCATCTCTGATTACTATATTGATCTAAGCTCTTCTTTGTTAAACTGAGACCCTATTCAACATCATATGAACTCATATGAACATGAGATTCATGCGTCAGTCATTTCATGTTGAACACTTTGATGTTGGCTGTGTGTTCATAGCTGACAAGTGTTTATTAGTGTCTCACATGAGAAATAGAAAAACGACATCTACAGTATTTGGCAAACACTTTAATTTGCTTTGAAATATATTCAGTCATACGGGATCTGTTTGTGAGGCTTAAGCTCTCAGATTGTTTGTGACAGCACCTTCTTAGCAAACAGCCGACGCAGACTTTCTCCAAAATAAATTGCTGCAAGGTTTTCCAACGAGACCTTTCATATTCTAAATCAAGAGGAGAGTGAGAACAAGGAACCATTGCATTTTAAAAGCATGGCTTTTTGTCTGAACGTAATTATTGGTTTGTAGTAATTTTGAAGGTGTACTTTGATTTCCAATATGTTTTTATGTATGTTTCAATCCTTTTACTTAGGAATAACAACAACTACAACAACAACAACAATAACTGCACTTTAGTGGGTAATTTAGGCATGATATATCAAAACAGGGAATAGTTACATGATATAACTACTTACATACAAAATGACCATAAGGACAGGAGCCAGTGTTTAGTTTCACACCCATCACTTAATTCTTTAGTTTTCCTTCCCCTGCTGAAGTGTCCACAGTCACTTTAAAACGCTCCACTCGAGCAAGGACTAATCAGTGCACATCGATACTGCTGGATGTGTGTTTCCACTCTCATTAAAGGCATTAACCAACTGGTAATTTGGCGGACTGCTCCGCTTTCAATGAAATCATTATCATCTATTGCAGGGCCTATATTTCTCTATCTCTCTATGTCTCTATCTATCAATCCATCTCTCTATCCATCTATCTATCTATCTCTCTCTCTCTATCTAGTCTGCAAACTAAGACACAAGGTTGTGTGTGTTTTTTCTTTAAAGGCATATGGAGGGTTAACGGGGGAACCACAGGGAGAGGGAAGGAGGGATTAGCAGGAGTGGACAGATAGC
>NW_011364044.1:0-4606 GCF_000735185.1 Notothenia coriiceps | reverse complement strand
GGGGGGCTCATGTAGATGGGCTCACAGTCACAATATTGACTCTTATCATACTCCATCTATGACTCTATCTGTCTTCTGTTTAATCTCCAATTACTATTGATTTGTTGTAAATAAACAAGGAGCAATGGAGGACAGCATGCACCTCTCAGTGAGACATGAAGCACAGGAATGTGATTTCATTGTACTCATGTTTATTGTTGTTTTATTTGGTTTCTTGCAAACTGCTCATCCTACTCAAAAATGATGTTTTATGAAACACTTGTAAATCTGTGCTAATGAAAAAGTCTAGGATTTGACACATTATAAGATGTTGTACTACATCAAGTAACAAAATCTTTAGAACATCTTTTTCTATGCTCATTTTGGGTCTGTCACACTTTTATACATCATCTGGATGGCTATAATTAAGAAGTGTAGAAATACTTTGACCTGTTAATACTTGCATAGGGTATTACATGTTAGCATATGTTGAACAATATATTGTCAATATAAAGTTTACTAACTAGTGAACAACTAACTATACATTTATCATTTATAATGATGGTCATTATGAAGTGTTATAAAGTAGTGACATCACATCACGGCGCCTCAGTACTGCAGTCTTGTGAGTGGGGGGGAAATGGGTTGGTTGTAACTTTAAGAAAATCATGAATGCAAAAGTAAACTTGAAAATGATAGATAAAATGAACAAACATATTGCACTCTTTAGACTCTTTGGTAAACCAGGGGCAGATGATGTACGTAACGAGAGTTTGGTGAGCAGAGTCGCACATCAAACAGCACTGCATTCACTTCTGAAGCTACTGAAGGACACTTTCATTTCTATTAAACAGCTGATAGAACATTGTTGATATTGTTTGTGAAAATCACCTATTACTATAAGTGTAGCTTCAGTATTTCTGAAAGAAGAAAAAGCATATATGATCTCCTTCACCAACTAAAGCGAAACAGAAATATATTCTCCGTGCTTACTCTATTCGATTAGATATGGTCAGGGTGAAAACACAGCACAGTTTCATGCTAAAATGAACACCCAGATTATCCTCCACCGCTCGATCTGCACAAAAAACACATCAGCAGAGACACTCTGATGATCTCAGTGAAGGCACCACTTTTCCCACAGAACAGCTACAACATGCACACGGCCAACAGAATGAACAATTTCATGTGGTTCGTTTTTGACTGGAAACAAAGTGAGAGAGACATGTATTAATGTTGACGGCTTATTCAAAATATATGCGTAATCGATAAAGTAATAACCATGAGTATCAAAAAGCAAGTGTGTATATACATACAGTATATGAATCCAGGATATCTTACCTTGAGACTATATTTGAATGAGAGGGAGTGAGCTCTTGGAAGTGCAATGCAAAAACATCTAAGCAATGGCGGCTTACTATCAGAAACAGTGACAGCTCCAAAGAGACGAGAACATTGCGTCTGTGATGGCTTTCTACCTGCTAGAGAATGACAATGCATTTCCCAAAGCTCAAGGTAAGCTGAGAATGAAACGCAGCAGAGAAAAGGAAGAGGTGGCACCTGCGCTATGACTGTAACACATGTAGTACGATGTGAGGGTCTAAGGACAGAGGGTGTCGTATTTTCATACTGATATTCTGTACAAACTGCGAAGTCCACTGAGACAAATGTAACATTTGTGATATTGGGCTATATAAATAAACATTGATTGATTGTAGCATGTGTGTATTCCACATGAAGGAAGACGTGTATGCATGTATTTCTTTGTAGAGCCACGCTCTTGCAGCTTCACAAGGCTTGTCAAAGCATAGTAACCATATTTTTCTCTTACGGATTGCACACCTCATGTATGCGTTGTACCTGCATAAAAGTTAGATATGCATACGATTATGTGGGTCTGTCAGAGAGAGAGTGTGCTCACACATCTGAGCAAGCAGTTTAAGCTATGCCGGGAACATTTTAAGGTAGGTGTCATGTAATTGCATTGGGGCTGCGTTCAGCAGCATTAGAATGTGGGTGGGACGTCCTCTGATGAATAATACAACAAGTTCATAAAAGGGGCTTTCAATGAGCTTAGCTACCTAGCACTAATAAAGCTGCTGAAGAAAATGTTTGAGAGCATCGTTTCATGAATAATTAAAGAGGTTTTTAGAAAAATTCAGCATTACCTCACCAGCTTGAAGGTCACTTCCCTGTCGTGATGTTTTTGCACCTCCAAACGGGAAATGTAGTTATCATTCATTCTTCTGAGATCAGTTACCACTAAGGGCATTTATCGCTTGGCATGCAAAAGCTAGGCTAGAAGTCCAGGCTCAGAATGGACAGAGAGCTCTAAGTCTGAACTTGACTGAAAACCTGTGACGCCTGTAGCCACGCAGCCTCTGACATGACATTTTCAAGTGTATTTGCAATTTTGAGTTCAAGGAAATAATGATTTTAGATATTGCGTAAGGCAATCTGAACATCAATAATAAAACTGGGGTGTGTAGAATCCAGCCGGTAAACTCTGGTCTTATCTGGTCTGGTCCCTCACATCAACGGCTAAACCTTCACAATAAAAACAACTGTTTCCTGCACTTCTTAATGATTCTGTCATGAAGTAGACTGTTTTTATTTGTAAAAACAGAATTACCAAGGTTATGATAAATACACAAGCAATTCATCGTAACAAGTGAGGTCCATACATTTGTCGTTTGCGTGAAGCTCAAGGTGTCTTCAGCCAAATATGTTACAAGATAATTACAAGATGTTTTAATATGGTCAATAAAAAGCAATTAGTAAAGGATGTTGATCTATTTAATTATGAATTCCTCTCTTTGGTAGTCTGGACTTGTACCACACATTTGAGAATTGTATTCACCATACACTGTCAGACAGAGCTCGGCCTCCTAAAAATCTATTTGATTTGGTCAGGCTCATGCTACTCTCTGTGCAGCTGTTAATTGAATCATCATTGTTATTTTCAACCTGCCTTCAGCCACTGCGCTGCTGAGATCAGTCACAGTGACGCTAGAATAAGGTGGCTGTCAGCAGGAGAAGATTACAGGTCAAAGCTGCACTCATCATGAATGAAAGAGAAGCTTTGCACACGCTCACTTACAGGATGTTTGTCTGCCTGCCCCTTTTACATTTGTTACAGAGGAGGTGTGATATTTTACAGGCAGGGACACAGGGGACAACAAACAACTTTCAAACTGTCATTTATATATAGTCTCCTTTGTTATCATCCGAGTACAGACCCAGAGGATTGAACATTAATTATACTTCCTCTCTATGTCTTGTTTCTTTAAAGCATAATGTCAAGCTTTTCAAATGCTGTTCTTGTTCCACTACCTTCCATTGCTTTTCATTTGGCTAGCTGCAAGAAGCCAAAGAGGAAGACAAACTTAAAATACTTTATTAATCCCACAAGGAGAATTAGGTTTGCTGTGTAGACAGAGTCTGGACTATAGGTTGACAACCCTGCAGAGTCAGTCAGACCAAAACAGAGGCTGCATCTCACTTTGGTTAAATGGAATCCTTGCGTCCTTCACTTGCGTCGTTTCCCTGCGTCTCTCCCACCAGGGAAGCATGGAGAGACGCAAGGAAACCACGAGAAGGGAGAAGAAGCAGCAAAATGAGTTTTAAGAGCAATGGGACGTCCTTTTGTCCGGAGCGTCACGTGAAGCGACGTCCGTTTGTGATGACGCCGCACAGCTGATCGTCTGACAGCAGCCAGCTCTGTCCACTCAGATATATCAAATATTTGTAACTAAATTATACATAAATTGAAACAAAACACAGTACAGACTGAGGAGTGACTCCCATGAGATTCATGTATTTTCTTCACTCCGCTGGGAAACTGCTCTCATGTCAAGAAGCATCAGATCAGTGCATGCACTGCATCGTCCAATCAGTGAGCGATACACAGTAAGGGGGCGGGGCGAGTGTCTGAGGATTTCACCGGAGGATGGTCTGGTGGTTCCTCGATTATCCCTCCTCCATTATCGCTCCTCGATCCTCGCTCCTCCGGCACAAATAAGGGCACTGGATGGCGCAGACAAATCAACTTCCGGTGATACCAAGGCCGAGGAGCGAGGAAATTAAAAATAAGAGAAGTGAGATGCAGCCATAGTATACCACAAAAGACTGAATCCAGCTCCAAAGGAACCCTTTCAAACTTTCAGTCCACATGTCTCTAACCCTGCACGAGAACAGAGCTGCAGCCCTCGTAGCGTTTATGCTTCCAGGCTGGAAAGTGCTGGAAGGTGCTGGAAAGTGCTGGAAAGTGGCCAACTTTAGCTGTTAGCTTAGCTCATAATCAGGCTTCTGTTATGACACACAAAGGTTACATTTTAGATGTTTATACATTTACGCCTAATATGATAGAGCTGAGGACTTAGCTAAATTGAGCCGATAAATGTCAAGTTGTTTTTCCAACTCATCCTGGATAATAATAGCCATGTTGAGTTGCGTAATGTCGGGTTGCGTCATGTCGGGTTGCATCATGTCGGGTTGCGTCATGTTGGGTTGCATCATGTCGGGTTGCGTCATGTTGGGTTGCATCATGTCGGGTTGCGTCATGTCATATTGCGTCATGTCGGGTTGCATCGTGCCATATTGCGTCATGCCGTGTCGCATCATGTCG
>NW_011364043.1:0-1469 GCF_000735185.1 Notothenia coriiceps | reverse complement strand
GCGGCTGCAAGGCATTGTGGGGCAGCATTTTCTCCTCTCCTTTCGGTAAGGGAGATCCAGTGGTTCCTAAGCTAAAGGAGGTTATAAAGGTCATTTCACTCCATTAGGAAGGTTCCTAAGCCAAATCGACTATTCGACTGCAACCTAAATCTATATATTCCTCCAAAGTCGATGCAGAGAAGTAATATTGTGTGTGTGTGTGTGTGTGTGTGTGTGTGTGTGTGTGTGTGTGTGTGTGTGTGTGTGTGTGTGTGTGTGTGTGTGTGTGTGTGTGTGTGTGTGTGTAGACTCTACAAGGAAGCTGTATGAGAAGAAGCTTGAGAAGGCCATGGAGGACGCTCCGGTGGAAGTACCCTCGCCTGATAAGACGTTCTACAGAGAGGAGGGTATGCCGTTTGTCACTGGATTCATATTTATTTGTGGGTCTACAACGGAGTCGATGATGATGGTTGGCACCAGAACATTTAGGGATTTTAAAGAAGCAGGTGGATAGTGTTGTGGGGTTTTTGATGTTTTGCATGGCAATATTGAATTGAGCTCTAATTATTGGAATTTTTATTGTATAAATGATTAATATGCACAGACAAATGTAACTTTCTTTTGGAGAGGTCAGCGGAATTAGCAAGAAGTTAGTCAAAACAAATAGAGATATAAAGAAAAGAATAATGCACTGGATTGTTATTGCAATACACAGCACGGACGCAGAATAATTCAAATCGTTGGGCTGCCGGTGATTCTTGTTATACATCCTTAGTCGGGCACCAACCGATGGTTATCTTTGTTATTGATTTCATTTTCCTCAATATAAGTGTCCTTGGGCAAGATACCGAACTACACTATCACTCATGTAGGCATGTCTACAGTATTCACGCGCATGTAAGTCGCTTTGGATAAAAAGGGTCAGCTAATAACATGTAAATGTATTATTCTTCATCTTATCCTTAAACTTTAAAAATCAGTAGAGTCGATAAATCCGTGCCAAATTATAATTATGAGTCTTTTCATTCTTTACAGCGGAGGAAGTAACCTACATCACATACCACCACAGCCCGGTGAGTCCTGATGTCCCATACTCCCTCTGGGTCTGATTCCTCTGTCACTGCAAATAATCTCACAAACTTCTGCTTTCATTTCACAGGTCAGACAAGAAGTGAATTCTGATGTGTGAGTAGAGTCTTTACAACCACACACACACACACACACACACACACACACACACACACACACACACACACACACACACACACACACACACGCGCATACTATGTATACATCACTTCAGGGGACATTACATTGACTTACATGCATTTCCTGGAGACTTATCCTAACCTTAACCATAACCAACACATGCCTAACCTTAACCCTTACTCTAACCCTAAACAAGTCTTCACCCTAAAATTAATGATTCCCCTTATGGGGACCTCCATTTTGTCCCCATAAGGGAGGCGAGTCCCCACACGTGACTGTGT
>NW_011364042.1:0-2306 GCF_000735185.1 Notothenia coriiceps | reverse complement strand
TACTATATATACATATATATAGTACGTACACACACACACACACACACACACACACACACACACACACACACACACACACACACACACACACACACACACACACACACACACACACACACACAGCATGGTTATTGATGAGGTAAATGGGGAGGGGGGCAACAAGGGGCACACACACTGCTGGGAAATGGACATAGAGAGAGAGAGAGAGAGAGAGGGAGAGGATAGTGGGAATAAGACAGAAGGACGAGCTAGACGGGGACAAAGAGAAGGGACAACGGGGGAGACAGGAAGGAAGGAAGGGACGGAGAGGAGGAAGAAGAAGAAGAGGGAAACGGGAGGACGAAGGCATGGCTGTGTAGACTGTCCTCTAGAGATGGAGTTAAGGAGCTAATAAAGCCAAAGGACAGAGAGGGAGACAAGGAAGGAGAGAGGATGCATGAGGGAATACTAAGAGCGTCTCCTTCCTCGTGGACGATGGAGTAGTTTTGGCTCCATGGACGTTGGAAGAGACGAGGAAGAGAGAAATGATGCCTTAGGGCTTTATATCAGAAAATATCAAATGGAAAATATAGGAAAAAGTTGGAATAATGCCAGTCATCATGAAATACTCCAAAGATAGGAAGTCAGACATCTCACTCCTTCTGCTTCAGAGTTCCTTTTTTAAATCGTCAAAGGGACAAATGGAGACTTGTGTCGGTTGCTCTGGATACGGATGCACCCTTTGATGATTTTTAAGTAAATCCTGACTTCAAAGACCAAAAAGGAACCAGCCGTCCTCTCTGAAGTTTCTACATGAGCAACTTGGGACATTTCACGTATGTTGGGATCATTTTCTTACGTTTTTGAACTTTCCGTCCTGAACTTGTCTCCTAAATGAATCAACTGAAACTGCCAATGGGGATTTCCAAGGAGAGAGGGGGGAAATCTTTTCAGAATAGTCAGAGAAGAGCTGGGAAATGCTGCATCGTCCTGGGACTTTTCTTTCCAGGAACTTCTCTTCACATTGTTTTCTCCCACGGGACCTATTTTGAACACTTGACATCGCCAAGGATTCCACAACCATGAGAAAAACGGTCTTCGAGATCTGCATCAAGGAGACACTTTCTAAGCCATAAGAAACCTTCCAAAATATGTACTTTTTTAAAAGGTTTTTTTATCTACCATGAGCCTCTCGTCAAGGCTTCATGAGGTTAGCATGACCACCGGGAAGCCCTGACACCTGGCAAAATCAAATTGAAATATCTTTTAAGGCTGAATTTCCTACAGATACTGTGTTTTCAACGTAAAAAGGAACCATGCAACTACCTTGAAACCCTTTCAAGTCTTTGAATAGTCAATCTAACAATGCTCTAAAACCTCGTATAGGGAGATTATATCCACTGAGAACTTCCTTTTTTAATATTATTCTAAGACAATATTCTCCAGGAGCATAGCGTTGAACAACTACCAAGGACAACCCCGTAAATATATCCACCCAAAAGAAACTTGAATCCATAATTTAAAGTTAACTATCCAGCAGGAACCTGTATTTAACTTTTTGTATCCACCAAGGAAGTCTCTCTTTTTTGTTACACCTCTTTCTTCTACGAACTACCCAGATGTTAAAAACCAAAGAGCTTATCTAAGTCCATCTTACCAAACTGACAGTCTGTCTCAAATGAGTTAAAGAAAAACATAATAAATGCAGGGCTGCGCTCTCACCTTCTAAACTTTCACAAAAACGTTCAAATCGCTCTTTTTGGGCAAATCGGAGCAGGAGTGCTGCAGCATGGGACTCAGCTGCTTCAAGTCCTGGAAACATGACAGCACAGGCCACAAAGGTGAGACACACACACACACACACACACACACACACACACACACACACACACACACACACACACACACACACACACACACACACACACACACACACACACATGTATACATCACTTCAGGGGACATTACATTGACTTACATGCATTTCCTGGAGACTTATCCTAACCTTAACCATAACCAACACATGCCTAACCCTAACCAAGTCTTCACCCTAAAATTAATGATTCCCCTTATGGGGACCTCCATTTTGTCCCAATAAGGGAGGCGAGTCCCCACACGTGACTATGTAAACAGATTTAGGTCCCCACAAGTATAGTAATGCTAGGCTACACACACACACACACACACACACACACACACACACACACACACACACACACACACACACACACACACACACACACACACACACACACACACACACAGTATACATCACTTCAGGGGACATTACATTGACTTACATGCATTTCCTGGAGACTTATCCTAAC
>NW_011364041.1:0-4214 GCF_000735185.1 Notothenia coriiceps | reverse complement strand
TTAGCACCCTTAAATGAAGATACAAGTGAAGTTTAATCACGGATAAGCATGAGTTTAAGATATTAAATCACTCAAGCTTCCATTTAGCCTTACTCTCTGCAGAGTGGACCCAGTGGAGAGACAGCTTCTGGTGTTAAAAGGACCCAGCAATGGCCCTAAATGAACTTTAACTTTTAACTGTGTCACCTCCAAACGTCATGCTTGCACCTGATGTAAAAGGACCTTCCTCACATGGTAAGATAAACTAGTTTTAAGCCCGCCGTGCCTGCATGATGACAAACAGATTGCATCATCATGAATACTTTGGCAGGGTGTAATATAGTGTGTTTGTGTGTGGTTGTTTACTTTGGCTTTGTTCTGTCATTAGAAATATGTGCTATCAGGTAGACTCACCCCTGCCACTTGGGTGTGTAATGTTGTATGAACTGCATGCTGTAATAGCCTTTTGATTAGTTGATTCAAGGAAATAATTACGTTTCTTACCTGTTCGTTTCTCCTTAGGCAAGGCACGTTTTATTTATACAGCTGCACCTTTCAACACAAGGCAATTCAAAGTGGTTAAAATAATTAAGAAACAGTGCAGTTGAAATACATTATAAAATGGCATTTAACAGTCATTAAAAAGCATAAATAATAATAAAAAAACATTAAAAAAAAAAAAGAATATTAGTCCAACATGTTTTAAGATTTCCCGCATTCATATTTTGCTTTTAAACCTTATTAGATTTGGGTTGGTGTGCTGATTATGGGACAGTTTCTTCTAAAAAAAATAATACATAAAGGTATTTAATCCTGCCCATTGTTGTGCACCTCAATGTAAATCGACTGCGTCATGATCCACACATGGCCTCTTTTTTAGGCACGCGGTGGCTGCAAAATGAAAACTGAATAATGAGCAGTAGCGGACTGGCCATCGGGACGTTCGGGAAAAATCCCGATGGGCCGGTGTTCCGGATTAACTGGTTTCACCCTTAACTGGTTTCCCGATCAACTGGTTTCCCGATCAACTGGGGCACAGTTTACATACATCTTTTGGTATATTTGGCTAGGTAGGAAGACTTTGATGCACATTCAGTGGAGTGTGTGAGGTTGTGGTTACGATGGCGATATCCGGACGCGAACAGCGAGGACCACAAAAAGATAAACGAGTTGACAGGGGATGTCTGTTCAAAACATTGCGAGCGCCAATAAATAATTTAAACCAGCTATTGTTACCAGACTTATTACTGAATATCGTTCTTAATGTGATACCAAGTCCACCTGAGACCTGTGTACACCTTCAGACAGCCTCTCCAAGTGAAGCACACGTTTACTCACAGTTTGAAAGCAGCGTGGAGAAGTCCTTCATCTGTGTTAAACTGTGACCCGCCCAGGGTAAACTGTGATGACTACTTTGGCTATCTACCAGCGATCATGTTTAATATGAAAGACTACACACGCATGTATCCCTTATAAAAACGGTATTCTGCAGCACTCATCAGATAAGATGTGACTGTTAACTCGTTTTGCAAAGATATCAGCAGAAATGTCATTGCTGCATGTGATGCTGATGGGTCATTAATCTTGGTCTCGGCAAGGAATCCTCTATTCAAACTACATAATATTCAGTGTGCATCGACATGAAAATAATACAAAAGTTCATGCGGGACTCAAACCCGAGTCCCAAGATCAGAAATCAGTCGGTACCTGCGCGTTATGAGTGCGCCACGAATCAACACCTCGTATTAGACCACCACAGTGTATTTTGTAACATTAACATTGATAACAAGTTTCAGAAAAATGCAACCCGACCATCATTTATAATGTGAGCGAATGAATTTAATTCATGATTCTCCAGAAAGTGTCGCGGTGGTCCGTGGCGCACTCATAACGCGCAGAGCTTGACTGATTTATGCTTTTGGGACTCGGGTTTGAGTCCAGCATGAACTTTTTTATTATTTTCATGTCGATGCACACTGAATATTATGTAGTTTGAATAGAGGATTCCTAATATTGTTTGCCGAGACCAAGATTAATGACCCATCAGCATTTTAAAGTCTAAATATCCCTGCACATGCAGCAATGACATTTCTGCTGATATCTTTGCAAAACGAGTTAACAGTCACATCTTATCCGATGAGTGCTGCAGAATACCGTTTTTATAAGGGATACATGTGTGTGTAGTCTTTCATATTAAACATGATCGCTGGTAGATAGCCACAGTAGTCGTCACAGTTTACCCTGGGCGAGTCACAGTTTAACACAGATCAGATCTCTTTGTTGTTGGGAGCTGCTGTTAATAACCTAGATCATTTGAAATAAGTATTTCAGTTTGAAACGTATTGGTTTCACCTCAGTAGATTTGGGTTGGCGTGGTGATCGTGAGGATTTAAAACAGACTGGCTTTCAATCAGAATTATTGTATTTGTGGATGGTCTTGACTTGCATATTAAAAAATAACTAAGTATGCTCGAGTTATTAAAGGTGGGGTAGGCAGGGGCGGACACATATTCATGGGGTGGCAGGAGATTTTGAGGGGTGGCATCCCCTGGCAGAAGTATGCTGATTTAATCGCAGTCAAATCAATCAATGTTAACTTGGAAAGCCACACTATTGATATTTTAACGCAATGACATTAGGTGACATTATTGTGGCACATCAGTAAAGCCTTAAATACAAATATATAATTTGCAGACATAATTTAATGAATTTGAACTGAACAATAACAAATAAAAGACCAGCAGGGTTACCAAATATATGCAGACTGCTTCAATAAGTACATTGATGAACTGTCTCATTGATGTTTGTCTGAATTAATATGATAATATTACATTACATTGCATTTAGCTGAAGCTTTTATCCAAGCGACTTACAATAAGTGTGTTCGACCAACAAGATACAAACTTGAAGAATTAACAATTAGATCATCCTATCAGCTGTCAATCACTGTTATGATTCACATATTCGTAGCTGGTATGCCAATTGTAAATACATGGAAAAATAAATAACAGGAGGGATATTAATGTTGCACAACGTTTAAATCTTGCCCATATGCACTCAGGTCATTGTGTGTTGCTGATAAATGCGCATGAGGAGTACAACAAAAGAAGAACAGGGCAGTTATGACTGTTTATTTGCATCATTACCAAATGATGAGTCAAAATGGCTTCTGACTCACACTCCCGGAGTAAATCAAAGGGAAGTTTAATCTGAAGCAGTGTTTTTATTTCGATGTTTAACCTTCACCTCTTTCAGACTTTTTCAATAAGCATATGTTGTCCAGTTAGTTTGCTTTGCAGATTTTCGTTTTTATATATTGTATTTGTAATGTTGAGGAGAATAATCCATGAACCTTATACGTCGAAACCAGTCCAGCACACACAGGGAAAAACACGAATATGGTCACATTTATTTTATTGGTAAAGTATCAAGAATCCTTAATTTGTCGCACAGCAGGATATACAGTTGCAGCAAAGAGAAAGTGCAGATAAAGACACAATTGTAATGAATGGATTAACATATTAAAAAGCAAGCATACGTTATTAAAATAAAAAAAGTGCACATCCATGATTTAAAACAAAGTAGCAGCATTATAAAATAACTAAGTTAATAAATAATAATGTAAATATAATTGAAAACCATATTCCATACTGAATGTGGGCATTTTAATACACTTGAAAGGTGATGGATTTAATAGACATTTTAACCGGTTTTATACCCGTTTTTTTTATTATCACTTTTTCTATACACGTTTATGATTATTGTTTAATCTGCATGTGTACCTGAGTTATCCTGATCAATTTGGAAGTTTCAGACTTAAATCATTGATAATGTGCAGCTGGTGGTCATTATTGAAAAAAACAAGCAACAGTGATATTATGCTTGGCAGCCAGGCCCGGACTGGCCATCGGGAGGGTTCCCGGTGGCCTGGTCTGTTAAGTGGCCTTCTAGCCTGAGAATTTTTTTTTTTTAATGTATAGCCAGGCTATGTATTGTGAACGCAACGCTGCGCAAATTTGGGTCTGACTCTGCTTCACAGAGGGTGACTGGCTGTCTACATGATATGGCCTGCCGACATGGCCACTTTCATACAGATCACTGAAGCCCTTGATCGGTCTCTGTGTCATTCAAGCTCGGGAGGGTATGTATCATGGATGTATAATAAGGTGTGTATGTGTGGCGAGAGAGAGAGAGAGAGAGAGAGAGAGAGAGAGAGAGAGAGAGAGAGAGAGAGA
>NW_011364040.1:0-1589 GCF_000735185.1 Notothenia coriiceps | reverse complement strand
GTGGATAGTTTAAAAAACAGGGGGTGTCAAACTCAAATGCACAGTGGGCCAAAATAAAAAGAAGTGTACTAGTCGAGGCCGGACTGGTTCAATGTTTATTGCAAAACTTATTGAAATTAACTTATTGCACATATTAACTAACAAAGCTTAAATGATTACCAATAAAAACAACATTAAACATTAAATAATCAGTTGCATTCATTTCTTATGGCTCTATCTGCAGCTTTTCCAGAGTCATTTCTTATGATTACATTTTTCCACAGGCCAACAACAGCTTCAACAAAACAATTTCCCTCAAAGAGAAAACCAAACATGCCCTGTTGTCGTGAGAGAGAAAGTGCAGAAGGAAACATCCATTAAACTCAGTGTGCTGCTCTGTGATGCTAGCTCAGATACTTGGCATCTCATCTTGGGTGCAAGGTCATCAATGTTTGGGCTCAGGCTCTGAGCTGAGGAGACCCTCAGGATGGAGTGAAGGTGTGCGTGCAATATACCGGAGGGCCAGATCTAATAGGAATTAGAAATTATCTTGCGTGCCGAAATTAAATCCACCGCGGCCCTGATTTGGCCCCCGGGCCTTGAGTTGGACATGTATGGTCCAATTGAATCAAGAATCATTATTAGATGGATATATGTGACATTCTATTTCCTAGAGATGATGAATCCCATTGACTCTTTCTCAAAATAATGACTTTGTTATCTCAAAATAGTGGGAAACGTTCTCTATTAAGTCGATATTTAGAGATACTTGGAAATTATGTCAAGAAAGCCTGTCATTAAATTGTCTTACGAGGTCATTTCCTTCTGATTTTATTATTCTTTTACTGCCAAAAATAACTTTCCGTCCATGTTTAATACTTAACCTTGTCTCTCTGCCTGTGTGTTTCTTCTCCTTCATTGTCTGTGTTCAGTAATCAGCAGACCCCCAGAGGCCCGAGCAGAGGCAGCTCATTGGGGTTACAGAGCCCAGTGTGTGCAGCAGTACGATGGGCAAGAAGGACAGTGAATATGGGTCCTGGAGAGGTAACGTCATTTTCCACTTGGTGATTGAATTGAGAGAATTGGACCTGGAGAGTACTTGAAAAGTTCTTGCATGTGATTTGTAAGGAGCCCTTTAATGTGTCTGAATCTGTGTCAGTGTTTCAGTAAAATAAATACAGGAAATCAATTCTTTGTTTGTCTCTTTGCTGGTAGATGGTGACGACCCCAAGTTAGTCTCCGACAGAAAGACAGAAAGCTTCAGAGAGCACTCCCCAGAAACGTATAAATTGGTACGATTCTCCTTTTAATCCTCCTCTGTTTGGATGGACATTTTTCTCAAAACATTGTTAGAAAAGTGTTTGTGAGCCGGTTTCCACTGTTTCTTAATTTAACCGTGAACTATGTTTGGCAAGAAGACAGAAACGGGCTTTCTCTTCTTTGTGTTTTCCAATCCATTGTCTGATTTAAAGATCACCTATTATGCAAAATCCACGTTTCATGTCTCTTCTACATCAACATGTGTCCCCTCTTCTTCATGTCTCTTCTACATCAACATGTGTCCCCTCTTCTTCATGTCTCTTCTACATCAACATGTGTCCCCTCTTCTT
>NW_011364039.1:2821-11937 GCF_000735185.1 Notothenia coriiceps | reverse complement strand
AGGGGGGGTCTGTGGGTCAGTTGGCATCTGACCCCCTCCCCGGGCGTAAATGCGCTTACGTTTCTCCGGACTCCTGGAGGGTCGCGAGGTGACGTAATGCGCTTTGGGCCCTTACAGGGCTAGAGGGCTCCCCTCGCCTGCCTGGGGGCAGGACGGGGAGAGCCCTCCATACTATAGTCCGTACACACTCTGCACGGGGTCAGTGTCTGAGTGTGGGGACATAGGGGGCACTTGCGCTATCCCCATGCTCTTTAGGGACTCAGGAGAGAGGGTGCATAGGAACACATACAGCTGCGGACTTTCCCTGTCTGCCTATAAGCGGACGCAGGGGAGCCCTCAGCACTGTTTTCAAGCACACTTTTTTGCGAGGCAAGCGCGTCAGGGTGTGCTCTATCGGCCGCAGCCTGGACTTCTCCACGGTTACAACCGAGGGAGAGGTGAGTGAGGCGCAGCGGCTGCTAAAGCCGGTCAGGGACAGTGAGGTGGAACGGTGTGCTGGACGACAGTGCGTGCATACATCGGGGCTCCGCCCACTGTACCCATAGAGTCCAGTAGAGGGCGGAGCCTGTGAGAGATATAACGCCGGGTTACGTATTGTAACCCTTGTTATATTAACACAGGCGGAGCCCTCTACCTTGGGGCACTGTCTGTCCTATACCGCTCGCTGAAGAGTGGTGTAGGATGTTGGTCAGGAGGCGAGGCCTCCTTTTAAACGGAAGTGAGATGCGCACCCATTCAGATAGGCGCGCCCCGGGCCGGCTACGTCTATAGAAATCTCAATAGGTGAATGCTTGCATGATAAGGTAGTACCCATAGAGTTCAGTATTGGGCTCCGCCTGTGTTAATATAACAAGGGTTACAATACGTAACCCGGCGTTTTGTACTATGTTCAATCTGAATTTTCTTTGAAATAAAAAACATCTATATTGATTCTGACTTTTCTACATCCAGCTCACAGGTTTATCATTACTTTGAGAAAAAAGATTATTAATTCTACATCTATCGACATCTTACGACGCCGAAAATCGTCTCGGTGTATAAGCACCTTAAGATGGAGGTCAGTCCATACAAAACCAGCTGGCAGGGCCGTCCCTCCCTACAGGCCGATCATGCAGACTGCGTGGGGCCTCACCTTGCGGAGGGTGCCTCAACTGAGCAGAAGATGCGGCGCACCTATGCGCTTATGCGGCGCAATTAGTGTGGCGCGGCCCGGTTTCGCCGCTGCGAGGCCCCACTAGCAACCCCCCCGTCCCCGTCGACACTCGCGAAACAGAGGGCCTCATCATATGACTTTGCGTGGGCCCTGATGTTGGCCAGGGATGGCCCTGCTGGTTCAAGTACCACACAGACCAAAAATATAGCGAGTTCGCTTACTGGGAACTAAAGAAGTGTCCTTAGCAAGGCTTCATAGTGCCCAAACATGGCAGCCCGTCGCCGGGACACGTCTCCATGAACGCATGTGTTTGTTCATGTGTGTATTTGAACTGTAACTGTATATCAACAACAGAGTAAGACCTGATTTTCCCTAGGGGATTATTAAAGCATGGCATCATTTTAAAGAGTTTTTTGTCCATTTCCGATGTTATCCATTTAAAAACATGAATATTTTGTAGCTTATCACCATGTTTTTCTGTCCCCTCAGTGAAGAGCATGTATGTGTGCTGCTGGATATCCGTGGTGATGTCTCCAGGGACGTCAGAGGGGCCATACTGGACCTGTTGGAGCAGAGCGCCCCCCCTCTGCCTGCAGGGTATCGGCCCATCTTCACTGACATCCTGGTGCCTCCCTCCATCATGGCCTTCTGTCTGACCACTGCCAAGTGTGCATGACATTAACTCAAACTGCCTTACAGACTCATCAATACGCTGGGAGAGATCATCACTCTCTTCTTTATTCCCCACTGAAGTGCAGGGAGGGTTCAGGGTCCTACCAGGGGCTACTCTGCAATATGTTGAGTGATGGCAGTGATGCATTTTCTTTTACTTCATCTACAATTTACCAAGACTATAGCTGGTCGTGGTCCTAGTCTGACTTTTCAGAATCTATGAGCCACTAGAGCGGTGCAGTGGTGATATACTTTTGTAGGCCATCCTGGAAAGTAGCATCGCAAGGGCTCCCTTGCCAAAATGCAATTTGTTTTCTTTAATGAATTTAGGGTTATTCCAGAAAATACAATAGGCTAGGCTATAAACAAACTACTTGACAGTCGCATGGCTGCACATCACCACCGCTTAGCTAAAGGTGGCTAATGCTTGGCGTTATGACTTTTATTAGTCTTATTCAGACATCCAACGTTTGTCACACATATAGAAGCTTCAGACATTCATCAGTGGGGTATTTACTGACATATTTATGTCGCAAAACATGAGCTTGTGTTAACCACAGATCTTATTTCAGGCTTCTAACAAAAAACATATTTAAAAAAATGTAGACTTTGAGACGAGGGAACCGGATGTGATAAAATGATGATAAATCTTTGCTCATTCCTGCACCACTCTATTGGTTACAAGGTTAAATCATATATTCTGCTCTGTTGCGATTTATGCTACTGATTTACAGTTTTACAGCATTTGAACAAGTGTGGAACTGGTTTATTTAATCCTGTTAAAACATGATGTCAGTAAATGTCTCACAGCTTCATCACATGTCTCAGTGAGTGCTAACTTGGCTTAGGGATGGTGAAGTTAAACAGATGATGCAACCTTACAGGCTCAGCTCACTGCAAACACATTGCATGGACAGTACGTTTTAGCTGCAGATACATAAGAAATTGGCATGGCCACATATTACTGCTGAAAGTGTCAATCAGAAACATGTTATACTTCCTGAATCCTCCTGACCAATAACAGCCATAGAAGAGAGGAATCAGCAGCCTGTGAGATATTCAGGGTTTACTTGTATATATTTTCCACTGTAAAGGCAGAGACTTCCTGCTGAAGAAATTGGAGTTTGGCATCTGGTGTATTCAGTAAAAAGCCAAACAGTGGTCACAATATGAACAACTAAAAAGCATCTGAGTGATAGTTTACGTATGTAACAGATGAATGACATAGTACGTTATACGACTGTTAAGAGTATAACAAATTTTTTATCCAAGCATCATACCAGTACAGTCTGGATTTCAACTTTTCAGGGAAACTGCAAACTAATCCTCCCTGAGGAACTTGGGCTGCTAATTCATTACTTTATCATCATCTTTAACCACAGTCTTTCCTGATATTGTCTTGTGTATTGTTTTTGTCCAATTTTAACTTGTTCATATTGGGTTTTTTATTTCAATTTTGTAATGTATTTATGTATTATTAGTGCGAATGCTGTTTACAGCATTCCACTATAGTTCTTTGAATCTTTATTCTTCCCCTAAAACAAATTATTTCAGCCAATACTTTGGCACTCCATAACTTCAGCTTATTTTCAGCTACAGAAACCATTCAAATATTAAACTATTCAGCATGTTCAGGAATCGATGGGAAACCTTCAACCTTTTCAAAATATTTCATACTTTTTGAAATATTCAGCTTTTTAAACTCTTTTTTTTTTAACATTGAAGTCAATGGGAAGAGCCTTCAAATCAGCCAATACTTTAGCTCTCCATAACTTCAGCTTACTTTCAGCTACAGAAACCATTCAAATATTAAACTATTCAGCCTGTTCAGGAATCGATGGGAAACCTTCAACTTTTTCAAAATATTTCATACTTTTTGAAATATTCAGCTTTTTAACATTGAAGTCAATGGGAAGAGCCTTCAAATCAGCCAATACTTTAGCTCTCCATAACTTCAGCTTACTTTCAGCTACAGAAACCATTCAAATATTAAACTATTCAGCCTTTTGATGGGAAACTTTCAACTCTTTCAAAATATTTCATGCTTTTCAAAATATTCAGCTTTTTAAACTATTTTTTTAACATTGAAGTCAATGGGAGATGCCTTCAAATCTTGTTTTCCTACACCTTGCGCCAAATGCTACTCCTTCCACATACTTTCAGCTAAACACTTCATTCCAACTTTCAAATGTGATGATCAGAGAAGGCTTAGAGAATAGGAAGGGGATAATTTTGTGTATGAGTAAATCCGTGTTTGTTGTGTCGGAGATTGAAAGCGATGTCTTGTGGTAGTGTGTTTTGTAAGTCGTACAAGGCCTTAGCTAGCGCGTTGGGGAATGTTGAAGAATTGTGTGACATGTTGTGTATATAAGTGAAGAAATTGAGAAAAAAAAAATTGTAGACTTCAGTTCCGCTTCTCGGAATTGTGTGTGTGGTTATGAAATCGAGCAGGTAGTTGAAGTCCGAATGAAAGTCGCGAGTCTTTGTTGTTAAATTTGATAAGTCGGACAAGTCTGTAGCTCAAAACCCGTGTGGAAGTTGAAAAAGTTTTATAAAGTATGAAAAACTTTATAGAAAAGTTCAGGTTACCCTTCTGGCGGAAGTTTAGTCGGTATGGAAGTAGGTAGAGTAAGTGCGAAAAGTCATGTTGTAAGTTATAATTTGATTGTGGAGCTACCATGGTGAGAAGTTGGAATTGTTTTTACGATAAGTTTATAAGTCTGTAAAATATTGTAACTCAGTTACTCTACGGTGTTAGTGTTTTGTTGTGTGGGAACGCGGTTTACGATGAGGAAGGTGTATGAAAGTCGATTACTGTGAAGTAATGTTTTACTGTGTTCTGGAAGTCGGTAAGTTAGTAATAAGTCTCACAAACATAGAAAAAATTTGAAAAACTCTATAACTTAAATCAAACCTCGAACCATCTCTTTTCCGGAAAAAGTCTAAAATGTAACCTACCTACCTCGTCGAACAATTCTAGGATTCACGAAACTAAGAGTTTTGTCTCACGTCCGTCAAGGACTTTAAGAGGGGGTTTTTTATATGTTGTTTAGGGTTTGGGACATGTGAGAGTCTGTATGTCATCCCCCCCTTTATATATTATCTATCATAAATCAGTCGTGGGTTAACAGTTCAAGAGGGCTCTGAATTTTTCTACTCTCTCCGGAATCATTAAAGTAGGATCCATGGTGAAGTTGATACCTCTGTCTTTACCCCCCTTTCTTAGTTCGCTTTAGTGTAACATCCTAAAAATACTTAATTAACATTCTAGGAGAATTTGTATTCATAAACCAGTGGATGTTTGTTTGTTCTAAAGGACCGAGAGTGTCTGGACATTCGATTAGCATTAAGGAAGAAGATTCTTGGGAGACAGGAGGTGAGCAATTGAACATAATACCGTGGACACTTGAGCAATAGTCATTATTCTGTGGACAGGTGTTGGAGTTGTCAGGTGTGTAGGTTTGAGGTGGTACCGGTTCTGCGTTTCTCGCCAATTTCCTGTGGTCTTTGTTTTACATCTGGACGGTCCCAGGCGCTTTCGTGAGGCGGTAACGTGTATCCATTAGTCGAACCACACTCGTTTAGTTAGATTCTCGTTAATTAATCTTGTTCCTCTGATGTTCTGGGTGACTATGTAGAGACTAGACGCCGAGGTGCCGTTGCTTGAGTGGGCATCCCGTTTTACTAGTGTTCTTGCCACTCGTTTTAGGTCTTGTGTGCCCCCTGGTTCAGTTACTGGATGTCTCTCGACCCGTGGTTTCTTGTTTCCGATGGTGAGTATTGTGTGATCGGTGGTCCCTTGAGTTAGGACGTCACGGCCGTGCACAGGTTTACGAATTCGGTTCAGGTGTACAGGTCCGGGCAGACGTTCGAGAACGATTCTCGTCGTAAGATCTATAGGTCTTCTCCTAAACCCTCTTACAGTTATACCAGTTACTTTGATTTTATGCTTGAAAAACCAGTTTTGATTTGATCTGTCACACAACCTCCTCTTTCTTACGGCTCAAACGTAGACGTAGTGGTGTCAGTTAAAAATTGATCCGGCACGTCACCTCCGGAGAAACAAAGTTTGCAGATGTCTCGTCGTGATTCCCATCTCACTGGGATTGGTGTACCACATTATTATCAAACCATATTGTAGGTTTAGCAAATTAGGACGTCTGACGTCGATAGTACTGGCTGGGAGATATGATCCTGCATTTGACCCGTTTTTTCATAAATCAGTCGGTGGTTACACGTTCAAGTGAATTTTCTACTCCGGACTATTAAAAGTAGCGATCCATATGGAGTTGATACTCTCTGTTTTACTTTCTTTTTTTTTTTTTTAGGGTCTTTTAGTGGAACAGACTAAAAAATTTCTTAAATAAGACGTTTAATACCACCTTTTATTCATAACACCAGTTATTGTTTTTCGAAGTATGATTATGAAACAATATATGGGAAACAACGTTACTGTCTCCAGTGTGAAAAAGACATTCGAGAAGGTGTTCCAAAAGTCGTGTGACAACGGCATAAGACCGGGTTAAGGAGGTACTCCGTAAGGAGATCTCGTTATTACAAAACGCGACAGCGACCGTTGTGTCTGAAAGTTGAGGAGGTTTCTAAAAGATACCCCAAACTCAGATCTCTGGCCGAATCCGGTGAGGTCCATGGAACTTTACGAAGAATCTTCGGTGAGGAAGTAACGGGCCGCTGCCGACACGACAACCCTAGTACCAGTACGACTTTTGGGTCGTGCTGCAGCCAAGTAGGGAAGTTACGGGAACGACTACCTGTCTCCACGAGTGAGTTTCAGAGTGCTATGTGAGCCGGGGTAAGTAGCAGGAAAGGAAATTGCGCCTAGTCAGGCAGGTCCCCCCCCGCCCCCCCCACCAGGGAAACGTCTTTTTGTCGGGGGTTTCTACTACAAAAGGCGTGGGGTACAAAGGTGTCAATCCATGAGCCACCAAGAAGTAACCTACGTTGAGTCGTAAGAAGAGGAGGTTTGTGTCAGATCAACTCAAAAATGGTTTTTCCAGATAAAACCAAAGTAGACTGGTATACTGTAGAGGGTTAAGAGAGACCTAGTAGACTTCAGCACCGATCTCTCGTAAATCTACTAGGTCTTCTCTTAACCCTTTTACAGTATACAGTCGTACTTTGGTTTTATCTTGAAAATACCATTTTTGAGTTGATCTACGACAAACCTCCTCTTTCTTACCCGACTCAACGTAGGTTTCTTGTGGTATGGATGACCACTTTGTACCCCACCTTTGTAGTACGAAACCCCGACAAAAAGACGTTTCCCTGGTCTGCTGACTAGGCGCCATTTCCTTTCTTACTACCCGGTACATTAGCACTCTAAAACTCACTGTTGGAGGAAGGTAGTCGTTCCCGTAACTTCTACTGTTGCACCGACCCAGAAAGTCGTACGTGTTACAGGAGTTGTGTGGCGGGCCCGTTCTTCCTACCGAAGCATTCTGTAAAGTTCCATGGCCTCACCGGATCGGTCGAGGTCTAGCAGTTGGGGTATCTTTTAGAAACCTCCTCAACTTTCAGACACAACGGGTCGCTGGTCGGCGGTTGTTGTAGTTAACGAGATCTCTCTAGACGTACCTCTTCCCGGTTTTATGGTCGTGTACACACTTTTGGAACACTTCTGAAGTGTCTTTTTCAAACTGGGAGACAGTAACGGTGTTTCCCATATTATTGTTTCATAACTCTACTTGAAAACATTATAACGGTTTTATGAATAAAAGGTGGTATTAACGTTATTTAAGAAATTTGTTAGTCTGTCACTAAAAGACCTAAAAAAAAAAAAGAAGAGTAAGAACAGAGAGGTATCAACGTCAATATCGGCATCTACTTTTAATGTCAGGAGTAGAAAATTCACCCTCTTGGAACGTGTTAACCACCGACTGATTTATGAAAACGGGGTCAAATCGGATCTTTCTCCAGTCTGTCCGTATAGAGTCAGACGTTACTGGAACGTCTACCAACCGACAAGATGTTGAGTTATTAATGTGGGTACACACATGTACCGGGTAAGAATGAAGGAATCACACGAGCCTAGTCTGGCAGGGAACTTTGTTTTGTCGGGGTCGACGAATAGGTGCGCGTCATTGTACTAGTGCACCCCATACACTAGAGCCTACGTTGAGTCGTAAGAAAAGAGGAGGTTTGTGCAGATCAAAATCAAAAAATGGTTTTTCAAGATAAAATCAAAGTAGACTGGTATACTGTTAAGAGGGTTAGAGAAGACCTAGTAGATTTACGAGAGATCGTTTGAAGTCTGCCCGGACCTGTACATGACCGAATTCGTCCCCTGTGCAGGCCGTGACGTCCTAACTCAGGGGACCACCGCATCACACAATGACTACCATCGGAAACAATGAAACCAGGTCGAGAGACATCCAGTAACTGAACCACAGGGGCGGCACACCAAGACCCTAAACGAGTGGACAAGACACTAGTAAAACTGGGATGCCAACTCTAGAACGCACCTCGGGGTCTAGCTCCCTCTATTAGTCACAGAACATACAGAAGGTAAAAGATTATTAACGAGATTGTCAACTAAGAAGTGTGGTTCGACGAATGGATAACGTCTAAAGCTCAGAAGGGTCGGACCACGTCCAGATGGTAAAACAAAGACGCACAGGAAATTGTCGAGAAACCAGAACCGGTACAACCCAAAACCTCACACTGACAAACTCCAACACCTGTCCACAGAATATATGACTATTGCTCAAGTTTGTCCACGGTAGAAACTTATGTCAATTGCTCACCTCCTGTCTCCCCCGAGAATTTTCTTACATCATAATCTCCAGACACCTCGGTCTTTAGAACAAACAACATCCACACTGGTTTATGAATAAATGTCTCCTTAAATTGTTTAATTAAGTATTTTTTAGGATGTTACACTAAAGGACCTAAGAAAGGCGGGTAAGACAGAGAGTATCAACTTCACATGGATCCTACTTTATGTCAGGAGAGAGTAGAAAATATTCACCCTCTTGAACGGTGTTAACCCCCGACTGATTTATGATTAATATATATATAAAGGGGGGGTGACATACAGACTCCTCACTCCATCCAAACCCTTAATACCGTGTTCAAATTTTATAAAAACCCTCTCTTAAGTCCTTGACGACGTGAGACAAAACTCTAGTTTCGTGAGATCTGAATTGTCGACGAGGTAGGGTGAGGTTACAATTTTAGACTTTATCCGGAGAGATGGTTCGAGGTTTGATTAAGTTATAGAGTTTTTCAAATTTTCTATAGTTTTGAGACTTATCTTAACTATCGACTTCCA
>NW_011364039.1:0-2776 GCF_000735185.1 Notothenia coriiceps | reverse complement strand
TTAAATATAAAAATCTTAATATAACAAAATGCTCTTGAGGGCACAATGCGAAGAGAGAAAAAGGTCGTTATCTCCCAATTGACTTCCCATGTTAAATCGTGTTCCGGATCTTTCCATCAGCGCTAGGAGAAGTACACTTGTAGAGTTCAAACTGCTCCCATCTCCACATTTTAACACAAAACCCCAAAAAACAACAGTTCATTGGGGTTTCCCTGGTGCTCCGGTCTGGTATTTTTTTATTAGAGCCATAGTTTTCTGTACAGGTGGCAAAATGGTCAGATATAGTCCCAATGCTTTTATGGGACTAAGGTGCTGCGTGGTTGTTCATGGTGTTGCTGGGCGATTGGACACGCACCACACCACAAACACACACACAACACACCACACAACACACACACCACTCACTCTCTCTCTCCTCACACCAAGACACACTCTCTTCACACAGAAACCACCGATGATGATGATGATGATCACGAGAAGACTCAGGTGAGAGAGGCGATCAAGAAAGAGAGGGGCGGTCAGGGAAGCGACGAGGGTAATGTAACTTCCTAATGTAATGTATAACTCCTATGAAAAATGTTCAAAATGCTCAAACTTCACATGTGTGCTAACGTCTCCCCAGCGTGAAGACAACTACTCGGGAAAGTTTTGAGACTGTTTCTTAAAGCGTTGCCCATGGCAACAAGCAATGCTCACCCATGAAAACGGTTTTCTCATACCGTTCGCAGTGAAAATGCTTCGAACAGATCGGCCAAAACTTCACAGGTTTAGGTAACGAGCAGCCCATCAAACACATCTAACGTATCTATGGGATGTCATCAATGCCGTTGGCATGGGACAGATAGATTCACCATCCAGTTGTAGTTCCAGGAAGTTTGCAGTTCAAACATTGTCTGCTGCTTTCCAAGCCTTCTTTTACTTTCCTGTTTCTCATCTTAATGACACATTATTCTGTCCTGTGGCTTAAATATGATATTTAACTCCTCAGGCCTATTTTCAGCTGCAGAACCATTAACTATTACATTATTCAGCTTTTTCAGGACATCAAGGGCGTCATACATGTTGTTGTTTATACTTTTTTTTAACATTTTTTTTAATTTAAGCTTTTTCTGCATTTTTATTTAGCTAAAAGCAGCTACCATTCAGCTAATAACATATTCAGCTTTTCCAGCATTTTCAGCTAAATTCAGCCATAAATGTTCACAGTTTACAGCATTCGCACACATTTTCTGCAGGAAATGCATTTTCTAGTTTGTAAGCTGTTCCGTTTTGAATAGTGTTTCCTGTTCAAAATATATTTCTCTTGTTCTGGTAACAGGTAAAAAGCCTGTTGTAAACTCTATCAGAGAAAATGCTTAAATACATTTTTTTAATTCAAAGTGTTGACTTGTATTATGATTATTATTATTATTACTTTGACATAAATCCAGTAGGAATATAAAGAATTGTGCCTCATTTGTTTTTCCTTCCTAAAACCAGTACACAGAAAAAAATCTGCTGTTTGAGGCTGCCTTTACTGACTGTGGCTGTTTTGTGACTCCTTCATAAAAAAATAGATTTTACCTCAAACTACAATACTTACACTTAAAATACTTAAACTTGAACTACAAAACTTAAACCCATATCTTCACCTCTCACATGGACCATACCAAGGCCAGCATCACCTCCACATTTGGTTCCATCTCAAAGTTGGACTCAACCAAAACATGTAATATATAATAAGACAGTGTATTTGTGTTCCATGTATGTTATTCTCTCCTATACACAATAACGTTTTTTGCAGTGTTAACATTACATATTGTTTTTTTATTATAAATGTGTTCGGTGTAATAAATCATAAGTCATTTATAAAAAATGCCTAAACTTAAAAATCGTGCAAAGTACTGCAGGAAGTTTGCCACAGCAATACTGGACATCAGATACTGGACAGCAGATACTGGACAGCAGGTACTGGACAGCAGGTACTGGACAGCAGCTGGCTGCCACGGCAAGGGGACAGCGGCAGCAGCTTGGGTGGGGGTGCAGAGGCAGAGTTTCCCAGCACCACATTTGAGCTCTCAGATGAAGCTCCATGATATTTACTCCAGTAACCTCACAGGTTCCTGTCCTGGTCGCTGCTCTACAGGCTCTGACTGCCAGCCTCTCTCTGCTTTTCCTGCTCCTAGTCCTGCTCCAACCAGCCGAAAGCTGACCTGCAAAGTACTGCACAACATGTGCAGGAAGTGTGGGAAATTTGGGACAGCCCATACTTGACACAGCAAGTACAGGGAGTTGTGTGTCCGGCCCCTTCATCAAGGTTGTGTCAAAGGAGCAGTAGTTGCAGGAAATAAAAAGAAGGGAAAAAAAGTGTATTTTATATATATTTTATTATATTTAACTAATTAAAAAAATTAATGTTTAGTTCTTTCAAGTACTGTCCAATAACCCTCTATTCTGACATTTTACCAGCTAAGTACTGACCCGGCCCGACCCTGCGCAGCTTCAGAGACCGGATGTGTTTTTAAAAAATCTTTTATTATCAAAAATATAATTTGAGATTTTATTTATTTAACTGTTTATTTGGCAGGGACAATGCACAATAATGAACACTTGTATAATACGATGTCATTAGGTTACCTTGAAAAATCAGCTCCAAAGCCTCAGCTGTAGTAAACTTCTTTGCCATACCTCAGTCTACTTTTAAGACACTGTAGGAGCCATATGTTAAAATTTATATTTTAATATTATAATCCTTTGTTATTAGTGCTATCATATCATTTATTTGAACCAGCCGTGT
>NW_011364038.1:0-3957 GCF_000735185.1 Notothenia coriiceps | reverse complement strand
GCAGACTCTGGATACAATGCGCTGCTTTCGTATCACCTCTCTGAGCCCAAAGGAAACAACCTCTTCCGGATCGGAACCAGTAGCGGAGAAATCAGGACTAAGAGGAGAATGAGTGACAATGACCTGAAAACTCACCCCTTGGTGGTGTTGGTTTCTGATAACGGAGAACCCTCCCTGTCAGCTACTGTGTCTATTGATGTGGTGGTGGTTGAAAGCACAGCTGACATCCAGACTCAGTTCAGACATGTGCCCATACAGGAGGAGAGCTTCTCTGATTTGAACCTGTATCTGCTGATCGCCATTGTGTCGGTGTCAGTGATCTTTCTGCTGAGCCTCATCAGTTTAATAGCTGTCAAATGCCACAGGACAGATGGCAGTTTCAGCAGGTACAGCGCCCCAATGATCACCACCCACCCTGACGGGAGCTGGTCTTACTCTAAATCTACTCAGCAGTACGACGTGTGTTTCAGCTCAGACACAATGAAGAGTGACGTAGTGGTTTTCCCCGGCCCGTTTCCGCCTGTAGATGGTGAACTGATCAGTATTAACGGAGGAGACACTTTTACCAGAACTCAGACTTTACCCAACAATGACAAGGTAAGATTATACAAACTAATGTATTATTCGTATTATTGTTAAAAGGCATAGTTGACTACGACAATACATGTACTTATTCAAGCTGCTTAAATACGTGTCATCACGTAAAACCTTATTGTATTTTATAAAGACTTCACAAGGTCCGGCATTGTATCGTCTTACTTTAGACATTGTGCATCTAATTACATACTAACATTTAAAAAATATCACTGTTCTAGCACTGATTTTATTGTCTCCACTTTAAAATATAAGAAGTAAAGTATAGTTAAACACTATATGTTTTGCTGACTTGCAAATCCTTCTCCTCGAGTGTGCATTTTGTTTAAGGTCTGGAAAATCAAAGCCCACATGCCCTGCAAAATATGTTGTACTGTTTGAAGGGCGTGGTCTTTTTCTGCTGTGTCTTACTTTTAATATTTTATTTAACTTTAGTCCAAACATTATTTAGGCATTAAACCTTTCTAACCTCGAGTGCTTTGATAACCGGTTGCATCAGCACAATGATGCTCTGTCCGTGGATCTGAAATATGTGTGGATTGTATTATAGGGCCTGGCAGTACACAGTAAGGGAGATGTCCGGTTTGTCGTTTATCACTGAAATAAATAATTGTAATTATGGGAAAGGCTATGTTTGTGTTTATTTTTAATGCATTGTAGTTATTTCAAATGGCCACGAGGCGACACCATAGACCGTGACACCAACCCAGGTTGCTGACGTATATAGAAATCCCTCCCACATTAAAAATATCCATAAACTGTCCGTGCTTTGTTAGAATGAGACGCAGGGCGAAAGCGGTTGAAGATAGCACATTTGCTGATATATAGTTCTGTCATACAAACGGTATTTTGGACTCAATACGCGAAAGGCACGTCGATTGGGATCTATGCTTTGTTCTCGTTGGAATTATGCATCTGCCGGGAAGGAAGACCACCATCGGGATATATATAGTCTTTCTTGTCTTGGAGTATAACTGGGGAGAGGTATCCGGACAGCTCTCCTATTCTGTTTCAGAGGAGGTAAACCTTGGGACTTCTGTTGGAAATATCGCCAAGGATTTACATCTTAATGTACAGGATTTTGAGTCACGTATGTTTCAGGTTGTTGCTGGTTCGAAGAAAAAGTATTTCGATGTCAATTTGAAATCAGGTTTTCTCTACGTCAATGAAAGAATAGATAGGGAGGAGCTCTGTGCGAAAGCTGCAAAATGCACAATTAATGTAGAGGCTGTGATTAATAATCCACTAAAGCTATACCGTATTGAAGTTAATATCCTCGACGTTAATGATAACCCCCCGTCTTTCACTGCCAAAACACAGACTATCGACATTGCAGAGAGCATATTGCCGGGTGCGACATTCCCTGTTCTGTCGGCATACGATGCCGATGTTGGGAAAAATAGTATTAACACATACAAGTTAAATTCTAATGAATATTTCTCTTTAGCGATGCACAAAGGTGAGCGCGTGTCGGCCGAGTTAGTTCTGCAAAAAGCCTTAGACCGAGAAAAACAGGCTTTAATTAAACTTACACTGACCGCTGTAGATGGAGGAACACCTCCAAAATCAGGTACATCGGAAATAATAATTAATGTTTTGGACATAAACGATAACATCCCAACATTTACAAAAACATTATACAAAACGAGAATTACAGAAAATGCTCCACGTGGCACAACAGTCTTAACAGTGACTGCAACTGACGCTGATGAGGGGCAAAACAAAGAGATTGTATATTTATTAAATACAAAAGATCAGGATCATGTTTTGGATATTTTTGAAATTGATTCAGATACAGGAATAATAACCGTTAAAGGAGAAATTGACTTTGAAACAAATCCTGCCTTTGAAATCCGTGTGCAGGCTGCTGACAGAGGCCAGCCTCCTTCAACAGCACAGTGTAAAGTACTAGTGGAGGTGGTGGACCTGAATGACAATGCGCCTGACATCACGGTGACGTCACTGCTTAGTACAGTGAAGGAGGACGTGGAAATTGGCACTGCCATTGCACTAGTTTCAGTTATTGACAGAGATGGGGGCAACAACGGTGAAGTCAAATGTGAGATATTAAATTCAGTTCCCTTTAAATTAGAGACGAATTATAGAAATTATTATTCCGTAGTCATTGGTGGAGCATTAGACAGGGAACTTATGTCCCACTACAATATCACTATCAAAGCTACGGATGAAGGTAGGCCCCCTCTCTCTGCAACCAGTGTGGTTATTATTCAGGTATCTGATGTAAATGACAACAAACCAGTGTTTTCAGAGACTGTGATTAATATTTATGTGGAAGAAAACAGTCCAGTTGGGGCGATTTTGAAAGCAGTATCTGCAACTGATGATGACGTTGGTGAAAATGGTCGGGTGAGCTATTCATTAGTTACCAATAATAATTTAGCATTATTAAGTACAATGTTGAACATCAACTCGGAGACTGGAGATATAGTCAGCCTGCAGTCTTTTAACTATGAGGAGTTAAACACGTTTCAGTTTAAAGTCCAGGCCACAGACTCTGGTGTTCCTCCTCTCAGCAGCAACGTGACTGTGAACGTTTTAATTCTGGATGAAAATGACAATAATCCAACAGTCCTCGCGCCCTATTCTGAGCACGGCTCCGTTAACAGTGAGAGCATCCCCTATTCTGCTGAGGCGGGATACTTTGTGGCAAAGATCAGGGCTGTAGACGCAGACTCTGGATACAATGCGCTGCTTTCGTATCACCTCTCTGAGCCCAAAGGAAATAACCTCTTCCGGATTGGAACCAGTAGCGGAGAAGTCAGGACTAAGAGGAGAATGAGTGACAATGACCTGAAAACTCACCCCTTGGTGGTGTTGGTTTCTGATAACGGAGAACCCTCCCTGTCAGCTACTGTGTCTATTGATGTGGTGGTGGTTGAAAGCACAGCTGACATCCAGACCCAGTTCAGACATGTGCCCATAAAGGAGGAGAGCTTCTCTGATTTGAACCTGTATCTGCTGATCGCCATTGTGTCGGTGTCAATGGTCTTTCTGCTGAGCCTCATCAGTTTAATAGCTGTCAAATGCCACAGGACAGACGGCAGTTTCAGCAGGTACAGCGCCCCAATGATCACCACCCACCCTGATGGGAGCTGGTCTTACTCTAAATCTACTCAGCAGTACGACGTGTGTTTCAGCTCAGACACAATGAAGAGTGACGTAGTGGTTTTCCCCGGCCCGTTTCCGCCTGTAGATGGTGAACTGATCAGTATTAACGGAGGAGACACGTTTACCAGAACTCAGACTTTACCCAACAATGACAAGGTGAGTTGTTTGCAGTCTCATTCATTTTTCCTTGACTTGCAAACATAACAGAAATTCAGAGATTCAACAAAACAGTAT
>NW_011364037.1:0-2140 GCF_000735185.1 Notothenia coriiceps | reverse complement strand
TGTGTGTGTGTGTGTGTGTGTGTGTGTGTGTGTGTGTGTGTGTGTGTGTGTGTGTGTGTGTGTGTGTGTGTGTGTGTGTGTGTGTGTGTGTGTGTGAGAGAGAGATAGAGAGAGTGTGTGTGTGTGTGTGTGTGTGTGTGTGTGTGTGTGTGTGTGTGTGTGTGTGTGTGTGTGTGTGACAGGGAAAGTGTGATGGTCAGGATAAATTCAGACAGACCATTTGATGCCTGAGTGATTCTGGTCCCTCTGTTTTCGTCTTTCTGATCCTCCCTCTCCTCTTCTCTCTCCGCCTGTCTCTGGCTTTTATCCATCCATCTATCAGACACCCTGACCGGTTATTATCAGTTTGATAACTTCGTTTTTACAGGCAGTCGTTGAGGTGTTGTATGGGAGCTCAGTCACAGTGGCTTTGTTTTAGATGTTTTGCTATGGGGAGACTGCTTCTACCAGCATTTACATATTTTCTGAAAATTCCATTTTATTCAGCTTCACCCAAGACATGAAACACTATTTATGATTAACAGCCCACTGAAAACAAAACTGATTAAACTTAACAATGTATGACTCAGAGTCATAGCAGGAGATTTTTGTGAATGCAGATCACGGAGAACTTGCCCTACGGAACACAAATGCATCTGTGTTTCTGCACTTTATGTTCAGGCCCTAACCAGCTTATCAGTGTACATAATGAAAATAAATATTTTGATCAACTGCTTTTTAATTAGTTGTATTTTTGTCATTTTTCTTCATATTTATTATCATCCAGTTGCCAGTGCTTTAACAGCTGGATGTGACTCAGCGGCTGAGATCGATCATTTGTTTCTGTGTCTCGTGATGCAACATTCGCTGTCTGCAATCTTCTACATTACTGAGTCCTTTGTGCTGAGTTGGAGGCTATGCCTCATTAGGAAACATTAGCAGCTCAACTGGGCAGTAATAACAGCTCCATAAATCACACTGTTCCAGCACGTAGGTCCTACTGCTATTGTGGAGCGTTATCATTTATTTTCCACAGGTAACACTGGCGTTCAGTTTACTGGTCAGTCCGCTGAGTGCTGTTAACAACAGATGGGTTGTCGTGTCATCGTTTTTGATAGACTCACTCCTGATGTTTACTACCTCTTGTTTTCAACTCCTCTGGCGGCTTCAGAAGGAGTCCACTTACACACTGCCTCTGGATGTAACTCACATATCATGGCCTTACAATTACCCACAATACTTTGTGCCTCGTTGGATAGTACAGTCCTTTCACCAGCTTTGATAGAAATACTTAGCAACAACTATCCCTAGCCTAATTGTCCTCTACCTATTTCATATCTGTGAATAGGTATCACCCCTGTATGTGACTCTTTAACGCAGGCTATGTGTCTGAGTGCATGTACTGCTGTGCTGTAGAGCTAATATATGATGTTATTAAGGGTGCTATACTATGACTTTTCAGACTCTTTTGATTATCAGACATACTTATCCTCTCTCCATCTCACCTCTGTCTCTCTCAGTTTTTTTCTACAAATACATTCATGGGACACGGATCAGCCACTACTATCATTTCATTGCCTCTTGTTATTTCTGTCAAATTAACTAAATGCCTTTGTTTTCTGCTGCTTCACTTATTTCTCCTCCAGTTGATTTAGCCCCTTTGTAAAGTGAACACACAGAAGCTCTTTTGTATTTTTCTCATCTGGCTGCACATTTCTTAGTCTGGCTGTGTGTTTGTTTTATCATGAAGCTGGGTGTGTCTGACTGACAGGCGCCATATTTGATGTTTACCTGTATTGTTTTAATTAATGATTCATAAAGCAGCCTGTGTTTTTAATTAAGCCCACGCTCAGAAGCTGTTGTCACAGTTTGACGGTCTAAAAAGAGGCATAAAAGCTTCTCTTGCTGTCTCTCTTCCCTCTGCTTCGATCTGTTCTGCAGTTGACAGGTAATTTATGAGAGACGGAAAGGAGGGCGCTACTCTGACACAGACCTGGCGTCAGCAAACACACACACACACACACACACACACACACACACACACACACACACACACACACACACACACACACACACACACACACACACACACACACACACACACACAGCAGACTCTCTTGTGGCTGGACGCTGGCTAGTTTCGCCCTACACACGCACGCAC
>NW_011364036.1:1040-1612 GCF_000735185.1 Notothenia coriiceps | reverse complement strand
TCTCTACTTTAAAGAGTCCTCTCCTGCTGATGTTCAGGTGTATATCAATATGTAGTGTCTCTACTTTAAAGAGTCCTCTCCTGCTGATGTTCAGGTGTATATCAGTATGTAGTGTCTCTACTTTAAAGAGTCCTCTCCTGCTGATGTTCAGGTGTATATCAGTATGTAGTGTCTCTACTTTAAAGAGTCCTCTCCTGCTGATGTTCAGGTGTATATCAGTATGTAGTGTCTCTACTTTAAAGAGTCCTCTCCTGCTGATGTTCAGGTGTATATCAGTATGTAGCGTCTCTACTTTAAAGAGTCCTCCCCTACTGATGTTCAGGTGTATATCAGTATGTAGTGTCTCTACTTTAAAGAGTCCTCACAGTCGATAGACACTTTGTTCTTTATAACTCCAGTGTTTTTGTTATTGCAAAGCGGCGATGATATAGATTTTATAAATGTATGATGCAGCAAAATGAATCAAGAGCTGAGAGTTTTGCTCTTTTCTGTGCAATTGGAGTGTGTGTGTGTGTGTGTGTGTGTGTGTGTGTGTGTGTGTGTGTGTGTGTGTGTGTGTGTGTGTGTGTGTG
>NW_011364036.1:0-813 GCF_000735185.1 Notothenia coriiceps | reverse complement strand
CGCATAAGCTCCGCCCCCTCCTTTTTTATTTTTTAAAGCTTTACACCCAAATCAGCACTTTAGAAACAGGAAGTGAAACAGAGGGATATGAGGCATGGCTAGAATGGGGGATCTGTTTGGTATTTTGAGCAAAACACTTCATAGACATGTTTTTATATATTTGTATTTATCTGAGACCTCTGCTATTGCCTAAACATAGCATGATAGTTGACCTTTAATATCAAACAGAGAGGAGAATAAATAAAAAGCAGCTCTCTCCGGACTGTGTTTCTGCGTGAGACCTTATGTAATAGTCTATAAAATGAGGATAACACTAGATAACAATATGCAGTAATAACAATAATGTGATTTTTATGAAATCCTCGGCAGGAAACTAATATCCAGCTGTTATCGCTGTGAAGGAGAAAGTTTTTATTAAAAGACCGGCGGCACCTCGTGAATCGCACTCTATATTCAGCTCCTCAAAGCTGCGACTTCTGACTCCTGATTATTAAACAGATGCGGCTCCGCTGAGTTACTGTGGAAACAAGAGGGAGACAGATTTAACGAGGATAACAAAAACCGTTATTGCAAGAATAGATGTTATTCAACACAATGATATTCGGATATTTTGAAAGAATAGCTTAACAAATCATCGTGGAGAATACTTCAGTGAGGATAAGTTACAAAAGTACAACTTAAAACAGTGATATTTCATCAAAAGTGATATCAAAGAACATGACATCATCAACACACACACACACACACACACACACACACACACACACACACACACACACACACACACACACACACACACACACACACACACAC
>NW_011364035.1:0-3831 GCF_000735185.1 Notothenia coriiceps | reverse complement strand
TTACTTGTTTCTTGGTGTGTGGCTTGTTATCACAGCTTTACAAAAATGCTGTGTATAAAAATGCTGCAAGCTTGCTTCTAGATATATATGCGACGCTAGGGATGATCTCGCACGCGATCTTGTGACGATTCTCTCTGACCAATCAGCAGTCGAGAGTGTTGACGTCACTAGTTCAGCCCTGGCCCTGGCCTGATAGAACCACGATTTTATGGGGCCGGAAAAGCGGGAAAAAGTAGCCGCTAGGCGGTGCTGCGCTATATGGAAAGGCCACCAAAAACTGGCCTGGCCGTTCGAGGACGATTAAGGACGCTTAAACGGGGCTACCCGCTGCAGTGGAAATGCGCCATAAATTGACTCTCAATTAATTGTTCAGACAGAAATTATGTGCATATGAAGGGTTTTTAATGAGGGAAACCAACTGCATATTATAAGAGGAAAACTCTATTTACAGTAAATGAGTATGACTTGGTATATCATGTCTGATCCTGCTTCCAGTGCTGGTGCATCAGTGACATCAATGTTGTGGTGGCTACCTCTACCTCAAAAAGAGTTGGTGTTCGTATAACAATGAAAAAACGAACAAAGCAGATTTTGAAGTATTAAGAGGGTTTTTTAACATTATCAACTAAATAAAATAAAGGTTTTCTAACTGGAGTCTGGTTACTTTAAGAAGATAATAATGAGTTTTGAATCAGCCATATCATCGTAGTTTAAAATGACAGCAACACTGATCGAAGTGCTCTGCCCCGTAACTGTCCAAGTCACATTTTCTTTTCCATTAACGAGTCTTTAAACACTGAGCACAAACCACATTGCCTTTAGTGTTGACTTCCTGTCTGTCTTTGTGTGCTGATTTTCTGACATCCAGCTCTTTTACCTATTTCCTTCTCTTACGCTGTTTTCTTGTTTTGGTTCTTTTTTCTTTTCTTTACTGGTGACACTTTAGCCATAATGAATCCTAAGTTTTGTGCTGTCCAAAAGTGTTCAAATTAATATAAAAAAATGGACCGGACTTCTTTCTGCGGATTGATATGACTGCACATGGTCCTTTGATCAGAGCATCCCTAGTGGTGGTCTGCTATCGGAAAAGACCACTGAATGTCCGTATTGAACATCAGAATCGAGTATTCAACCTAGCTGTATGATAACGAACACTAGTTAAATACATGTCATTTAACTGAAACTTTTATCCAAAGCGACTTAAATACAATTCAATACCAGGGGCTGGGTTCAAACCAATGACTCACACAATGCTCCCCATAGTTGCATATTAATTGCATGATTTAAATGTTGATAAATTGTATATTCACAGCAATTGGAGTGGTTACTATACTGATGATGAAATGTGCTTTAAATGACGCACTTCAGTAAAAGGACATGAATTCAGTGTACTACCTGATCTTTGAATGCGAGGACCAACCTTGACTTAGCATACTTGCGTAAGCACTTCCTGAAGGTTAAAGGCAGACTTTTCACATAACTTCAGCAACCAATAAGCAAGTGTTATTAATTAAAAAGAAGAGAGTACCTGAAAGGAGTTGAAGAACAGCTCACAGTACATGCGGACTTCCCAGCTCAGGCCCTTGATTGTATAAGGCCCCACAAAGATGATGTAGTGGATGCCAAACACCAGCACTAGTACAAGGGTGGACTTTGCCAGTTTCCTGTAGAGACATAAACACACAGGTAGTAAACACGTATACAGGGCAGTGCTGACTTTCTTTGGACTTGTGTGGTTTTATTGGTGAGATAGAGACTAAGACCAATGCTTTTTTTTTTATTATGCTGCTTCCAAAACGTATTCGTTCAGAGAAGACACAGGAGAAAATGTCCAAAATACACATTTAGCTGTTTCTTTGTATGTGTTTGCCACTGCCTAATTCCCCTTAATTCACCAATCGTTAGTATTAGAGGATGCCTCATTTGTAAGAAACTTCAAAATGTTCAAAACAACAATTCAAACACATTTTTTTAAATTGAAATTTAAAATGAAATTTAACAGTGGACTAATACTAAAACTAAATAAAAAAATAGCTGACGAAATTAACACTATTCAGCGCAGTAGGGATGGATACCGAAACCTGGTATTAAACGGCACAAGTGTGTTTAGTAGTGTTTTAGTTTAAGGGTGGAAACACAAACAATCTGTCCAAACATCTGGCGAGATTGCACCATATTCAGGTAGAGAAATGCACAGTTTTCCGACTTCCAAAACTGGTAGCTCTGTTGCCCTATATCGAGTACCGGTACCACTTTACGTACATTATGTATGCTAGCAGCCTTTAAACCATAAACGGAGTTCAACAAATTACAGAAGCGTGGGTTGATGATTAAAGATAACATTTGTATTTAATTTCCATCATCACATTAGTCTGTTAATATTTTACATGAACTAATTTGAATTCTGATGCCAATTTCTTACGTTTTTCCCTATAAATAACCGATAAAAATACAGTTAAAGTACCGGATCGATAAGCAGTATCATTAAGAGTAGTAGTACCGTTAAAAGAATAACCGATAACGATAACCCATCCCTATACAAGAAGCAACAGGTGTTGCATGTGCACAGTGATCCTTTCAAGGAATATCTTTGTAAACCAAAGATTTGTCCAATTTTAAACTTTTTAACTTATTTAAAATGATCTTTGTGTCAATGCCAAACTTCCGTCAATAAGGGAAGCTAAAGCTTGCTCCTCCTGAGGAAAAAAGTACAGTTCTTAATTTTCTTCTTTTAATTTATGGAGACCATCTGGCTTGTATTTAACAGCAGCTCAGGGCATGCAATCAACCTGACAGGAGTGGAAAGTTCTGATTAAAAAGCAGTGTTTTTTTTTTGTTGAAATAATGATTTATCAACTGGGAATAGAGTGCTGGGAATGGGAGTCTTGTGTAAAGTCCATGGAAATGTCAACAACTCAAGACAAGAAGAAAATCCCCTCAAAAAGGTTATCATCTTTTTTGGAGAGCAATTGTGACGAGAATATCTGTATAATGAACTACTACTACTTGAAAGGAGAGTATACGTATGCATTCATTGAACATATCGCTCCCATCCAGCAAGTACTATTCTCACCCAGCCCTTTGGACAAGAGCGGGAACCGTCACTTTCAGATGTGACAGTAATACTCTGTGGGAGCTCAAACTGTCACATGCATGTGAATTTTAATGTACAATTAGCATAATACACACCGTCAGTTCTAATCAAAACAATATCCTCGCTCCTTTTAAAATGCAAAAAAAAGTTTAATAATCCAGAAGAAAAACGAATTACACTAGATAGGATTTGTATTCATGGTCATTTTGGTTTACAGGGCTGAAAAAGCTCAAACCAACAAGTCTATGTATTTAAACATTACTGGATTAGCTGCTCATTGTGAAATAAAGGATAAACAAGGTTCAATTTAGGTCAAATACAAAGTAATATAATGCAATCGGAATGCAATTTTCTATTTGCTAAATTGCTTCTCTTTAGCAATGACAGTTTTGGAAATTGCTTCCGCAGAATCCCTGTAAACAGTGTTGAAGGCTTCTGATTAATATTCTTCTGAACGGATTGAGTTTGGGTTTTTGTATATAGGACTGGACAATATATCAAAATAATATTGAAATTGGGATGTAAGACTTCATAACTAGCTTTACTATTAAATGAAGCTCAGCGCAAGTTATTTCAGGAAGACTGTTTCCCATGCTCTCATTCACAAATTCTCTCTCACTCACTCGCCCTTTCTTTCAATAAGCAAGGGCGCTTCATACCCCCCAGCTAAACCAATTGGTCCTGTCTCATCCCCCACAAGCCAATCACAGCACATCTGGCAAACGTTTAAATCTGCT
>NW_011364034.1:47238-51829 GCF_000735185.1 Notothenia coriiceps | reverse complement strand
GCTGAGTAGGGCGACACGACGCTCATCGACGGCCCGACATCTATCGACGCCGAAAATCGGCTTGGTGTGTAAGGACCTTAGAGACACAGAATATGACACCTGAAAACAGGGCCCCTTAAAAGTCCAACTGGATTGCTTTCATTGGCAAATTTCTCTAAATATATAGTAAGTCCATACATGTCGCATTAAAGGCAGTTTCCCCAAACAGTTCTTCACACCTAGGTCCTATAATGACCTTGATTTAATTAGATGCAGCAGGTTATTCCGAATACATCAAAGCTCTGTGTACATATAGACCAACTTATTAGCCGCTTTCACACCAAGTACTTTGCCCCACTTAGTGCCCAGCACTTAGTGCCCCCATGGAACTAAGTACAGATCGCGTTCACACCGGAATAAGTTCCCTGAGGGAAGATTACGCAAATGAAGCCGCGGACATCACTTCTTCTTCTGCTTTGGGTTTAGTGCCAGGCCGCAAACAACTTCACGTCGTATACTGCCACCCGAAGTCCCCGGAGTTGGGGACTGGCTTCAGTAGAAGCTGCTGGGACTCTGAGCAGCTTCTACTGAAGCCTTCAGAGTAAATCGCCAGAACACCGACACCTCCTCATCTCCTCCGCTCCCATGTTTTTTTTTCGTGTTGCCATAAGTTATTCTCTCTCCGTTGGTGCGCGGGGCTAATGCTAATAATGCTAATGCCAGCAAATACAATGGCGGCTTCAAAAAACTTTTCTGAGTTTTACGGGCCGTGGTTTGCAATTCCCCCAGCCAATCAGAAATCGGTACTTTTTTCTCCCCAGGATAGTCCCACCTCTCTAGCAGGCTCTAAAAATGGGGGTAAAAGTTATCTGAACTAATTTCTCTTTTTGGTGTGAACGCAAAATTCCAGGCACTAACGGAACTAAGCGGGAAAAGCACTCCGGTGTGAAAGCGCTTATGGATAAAAAAGACAAAACATCAGGTAGCAAAGCCAACATAACGGGCACAATCAGAATGGGTTTTATTACCAGGTAGGTTTACACATACGAGGCATTTTCTTGTGTATATGTGGTGCATACAAAAACACAGAGTAAAATGTATCAATGTACAATCAAATAAAGTAAAAAGGTGCTTTATGACATCAGGGCTTGAAATAAAGCTTTTCAAAATCCTTTGAAAAACATTGAATGGAAGTTAAGTGCTCGTCATTACTGTTATTCACCATTTTGACCAACAGTTTTCTGCTTCAGGTGACGTTGATTTCTTCTCCCAAAGGATACAAAATCGATAAACTCTGACTTGGTGGACTTGTTGAGGGACGCAAAAAAAACATTGAATGGATGTTAAATGCTAATTGTCACTGTGTTTATCCATTTCAAAATTAAAAATATAAAATGTAGAATCTTTATCCTATTGTTATAAAAATGTTCTGCTTCAGGTGACCTTGAATTCTCCTCAGGAGGACACAACATCGATAAACTCTGACTCGGTGGACTTGTTGACGGACGCTCAGGAGGACAGGACGGTGTTTCGTCTCCACTCTGGATCTCGAGGAGGGACGTAGTTTTTGGAAAGCTGTTTCGGTGTCGCTAACATTTCAACTCGATCACTCGCTGTGGCTTTCCTCGCCGCCTTTGAAACCTGATTTGGGAAATTCAAACATTTTGCACACAGTTTGAGAACAGATTTACAGCAACTTCAGAAATTCATCAATGTAAATGTTCACTTAAAATCTTTCTATGTAAGAGCCAGACTTTAAAAAAACAAAGATGGAGAGGACGGATAGTAAAAGAGAAATCTGTCTGTGGGGTTTCAGCAGAGGATGCATCCAGTAGCTGTTTGGCCTATGAATGGAAACTGATGGAAAATTCCACATTAATTGAAACTCATCATGAGAAAACAGCTCTACAGTTCTCGACATGGAGCTGGTTTGAACAGCTGGAACATATTTTAATTTAATTGACTGATGATGTTGAGCAAACAGACATTCAGCCAAAACTGTTCTTGCTTTGTTGAGACGAGTTTCTTCCAAGACTGCTTTGAAAGAATGTACAAGAATAACTGAATGTGGAGTCCTCTACTATTTAGGAGGGTTTTAAAAGAACATAATCAGAGATGGCAAAAGTCCACACAGCCTTTACTGAAGTAGAAGTACAGATACTCGTGTTTAAAAATACTCTGGTTAAAGTAGAAGTACTGACTAAACTTCTTTACTCAAGTAAAAGTAAAGAAGTATGGGCTTTGAAATGTATTTCAGTAAAAAGTACCCAAAACTACCAGCTGTTTTAAAGAGTACCTGACCTCCCTTTGTATTACAGTTTTTCTCGATTGCTAACACACTAAAATTATACATAAAGCACAATTATTTTAACTGACACTCAAAGAGCAAAACATTGGCTCAAATCTCCAAAACTCTAAACACGTTTTCAGCTTTTCACACAATTTGCAAATCAACCCTACACAATCTTGCAAACCACTGCGCACGTTTCTCCACGTAAGACACAGGAATCTGACATAAAGTCACGTGTTAGCAGGTTTAAAACACTGATATTCAAAATGCCTCACACATGGACCAATGATCAGGAGACACGTTCCACCTGACCAAACATCTGGTAGCATAATTGTTGGTTCATCAATCAGGATGTTAGCACTATAAAAATACCACAGGTGAGAACTTTCTTACAGCAACAATGGAAGCCAACATGGAAGCATGAGCAAGAGGAAGAGGAAGAGGAAGAGCTGGGCTGAGAGTGAGAGGAGGAGGAAGAGGTGGGGTGAGAGTGAGAGGGGGAAGAATGAGAGGTAGAGCTGGAGGGAGAGGACGTGGACAAAGAAGAATACTCTCTAATGAAATGAAATGTTATCAACCATGGTTTGACGATGAGAGAGGCTGGACAGAGGGTTCAGCCTAATCTAAGCCGATCTACTGTTGCCTCTGTAATCCGGACACTTAGACTTGAAAACAGGTTACCGTAGTTACCAGTTTGTAGCTCTGCATAACTCATGATATATCAGGCTATATCTCTGTTGTGTGGAAAACGTATGTTACTTCATTACTGTAATTGAATTGTTGTCATGGTGCTACTATAACTTTACAAACATCCTGCACAATTGTACTGTGGTAGACTAGGCTGTTTATGCAACACAGTACACTGGACCAAATCACAATGTCTTGTGTTTATCTGAAGGACTGATTAACAAAGAAGGTGCAGGGTGGAGCTAACGATGTTCAGATGAGGCACAGGAGCAGTAGTGACAAACTGGGGTTTTGTCCAAACAAGCCATCACACTTGAGAGATCCTAGCATCAGTAACTATGTGCTGGAGTATTTGCAGTTGCACAATGTTATTTTTAATAAAATGTAGTTTCTTCACAACTATTGTATTCTTCATTTACTGTATTTCTGTAAACTCAAGCAATCTTTCTCTGCAGAACCCTGCTATGTACCAGAGCATAGCCATAACAGATGAAAGTGCTTTAGATGATGCTCAGTAGTGTGTAGTTGGGTGGTCAAACAATCTAGCATTATGAATGATAGTGTGTGTTATTTGGTGCAAAAGTTTGCATTTGTAGAGTGTTTATTTCTTTGAGTGTATTCTTCACTTAGCAGGAGAAATTGTGGTGGTGTTTTGTGAATGTGTGTTTATGGTTAGCTGAGGAAAAACTGGCAGCAATTAAAACATAAAAATGTGTGTTAGCAATCGAGAAAAAACTGTAATAGAACAATACATGTCATTGTTAGCTATATGAATTTTCCATGGCTTAACAACGGCAACATGAAAACGTCTTTCATGTTATGGGCCCTCGTGTTTTCTTTCTTTATGAGTGAAGACAGGAAAGATGGATACATCGTAATCGTGTTCCATAATCAATAGGCACGCAATGACTCTATAATATTGGAGAGAGGGGCAAAGCACGACCATAACTACACATTCAGACTAAAGGATTACCGCCTGTTGGAAAATGATAGAAGTAGAAAGTACAGGTATTTGTGTTACCAATCAAGCAGTGTAAGAAGTAGAAAGTACAGGTATTTGGTTCAACATTAAGAAGTAGGAAGGGATTGACAGAGCTATATTGGGAGTGGCTCACTGATTAGAATGAAATGGTGTGTGTGTGATACATGAATAGAGATTGCTGAGGTATGGAGTGAGTTTTTCAGGATTGATGTTAGACAAGAAATGTGTGCAAAGACCAATTGGCCACGGGCAGAGGTACTAGGTTTTAGTTGTATGGGGGTAGGGGATGTTCAAGTAATCGTGAAAAGTGATTAACTGGCTGGGGTTGTGGAGTACAGAGTGTTGTGGTTTATTGTTATCTTGTTGTTGTAAGACCAAAGCGAATATGAGAGAGCAGTGTGTAAGGATCATCCTGGACCGGAGTACAGGGGTATTTGAGGTTCAAGACATGTAGGCAAGGAGCATGAGAGGAGCGGGATCCAGAGGAGAGGAATGAAAATATGCTTGTCGGTTGAGTTCCCACATGTAGAGAGTGTGTAGAAGAGTACATTCCCAGTATGTTTCTGTGATCCAGATGTTTCCGCCTCTTCCTCTGCCGATGTCCACCGTGGTCGTTGGCTTCCATGGTTCAAAAGTTGCTCTGAGAAAGTATA
>NW_011364034.1:31273-47193 GCF_000735185.1 Notothenia coriiceps | reverse complement strand
AAATGAATAGGCTCTGTTGTAATTTAGAAAGCAGGCATTACATTGATTAAAAAAACAAAAGTCACCAGCTGTCTAAACGTAATCCTCTCTTATGGATGATCCAGAAAAACAACCAAAAACAAATCGAAATAAATGAATAAAGCAGACAAAGGGGCACAAACAACCTGGCAGATATACTTTGAATACTTCTTCTTAAATCACACATATGTAAAGATTACTGTGATAAAAGGTACTGGAATTATTATATGGGTTGCTAATTTTATTTGTTCATAAAATGAATCCTTGTAATTTGGTCACCATCTGTATAAGGAATCATATGTTTAGTAACTGTTACTGTATAGGTAATATTGCAGGGTTAGTACCTCTTTCCTTCTCTTGATCTCTCTTTACTGGAGACAGTTTAGCCATCATAAATCAACAAATTCACAAATATAAAAATGAACAATCAAAAAAGTAGTCCACTGTGTTTTCTAACGGAGGAAAACTAAAGTGTGTTATTCACAGCTGACGTTAAATTGACCGGACTTCTTTCTGCGGATTGATATGACTGCACATAGTCCCCTTGATCCTCCTTAGCAACGGTCTGTTCTCCTTAGCAACGGTCTGCTCTCCTACCAACTGTCTGTTCTCCTTAGCAACGGTCTGTTCTCCTACCAACGCAACGGCCGATACTTCTTAGCAACGGTCTGTTCTCCTACCAACGGCCGATACTTCTTAGCAACGGTCTGTTCTCCTTAGCAACGGTCTGTTAGCGGAAACATAACGGACCTCTGGAAAGTCCAAGTTGACCAATAAGAATTCTACTAAGTTGTGTAATAATATGTTTTCATTTCCTTTAAAAAACACTTGGTTTTCAACATACTGTAGTATTGTCTTTTATTGTCATTGCCATTGAAAACATATTTTGTATTCACAAAGAAAAGTGCACATTTTAGGAAACAAAACTAATTTGTGTATTCAGTCAAATAAAGCTCAATAAGAAACCTCTGGACTTTTCACATGTGTGTTTCTCCCAGTTCATCAGAGTGTCTCTCTGCTCCCCCAGGCCTCCTCACACCCCTCACTGTGAGAGGAGTTGTCCCATTTGGCACCTCGACCCCCGCCTGAAAACCTCTGCAGTGATAACACCGAGACTCCTGCAGCTCTCCCTCCCAAAACTCATCCGTCCGGACTTCCACAGCAACAGAGAGGTGAGATCCTGAAGGACTTACACTCTGAGATTATGATGTATGTAATATTTGTATTTAAATATTCATGTATATTTAAAAAAAAGAATTAAAATGTAATCTTATTTGATCCTTTATTGGACATTTTATTTTATCCTCTTAAGTTAATATACTGCTTAAGTTTGTATATTATAATAATTCTCATGTTTCATTTCATTATTATTTTTTGTATTATTGTTTTACACATTCTAACTAAATCAAATCAAATTAAAAAAATATAAAAATATTTACTTTTTATTGGAGCTTCTTTCTTCAACTTGTTTATATAAGAAGTTAATACATATTTGTATTCCTATTTTCATTTCAGTCTAAAAGTGAGCCATAATGTTTATACGTCAATATTCTGATCTGATCAAGCGTCAACAGACAGGGGGTGTTTCTCAATGTCGAGGAAGGCTCCTCCAGAGCCACTATTTCAAGGATGCTACGTCATCGAGTCCCGCAGAAGGACTGTTTCAATTTCCAGGATCCTTGGAATTCTACCGAGGCCGGCGTCCTTCGTTGCGGGAAATTTCGAGGCTGCACATGTGTATCCTCCGTGGTCTTAGAATCCCCACAATGCTTTGCGCACGGACCAATTTCCCAAATCTTTCGTGGAAATCGCTTCCCATTTAAGGCGGGGCCTTGCATATGACGCACACCTGTTAGCCTGTTCCACCATTCTTCGTTTTCCGAGGCTATGAGGGATTCNGTTGACCAATAAGAATTCTACTAAGTTGTGTAATAATAATAATATGTTTTAAAGACAATACTACAGTATGTTGAAAACCAAGTGTTTTTTAAAGGAAATGAAAACATATTATTATTATTACACAACTTAGTAGAATTCTTATTGGTCAACTTGGACTTTCCATAGGTCCGTTATGTTTCCGCTAACAGACCGTTGCTAAGGAGAACAGACCGTTGCTAAGAAGTATCGGCCGTTGGTAGGAGAACAGACCGTTGCTAAGGAGAACAGACCGTTGGTAGGAGAGCAGACCGTTGCTAAGGAGAACAGACCGTTGCTAAGGAGGATCAAGGGGACTATGTGCAGTCATATCAATCCGCAGAAAGAAGTCTTTGTTTTTTGGTTGTTTTTCTGGAGCATCCATAAGAGAGGATTACGTTTAGACAGCTGGTGACTTTTGTTTTTTTAGTCAATGAAATGCCTGCTTTCTAAATTACAACAGAGCCTATTCATTTCGATGTCATGATTTTTAGTTTTGTGTGTTCAGACACGGTTTTATGTTGAAATTCAGTTCTCTTTCTTATGTTGGTCCCTGATGGCTTTTGTCCGGATGTTCCTCATGCTACAGATTTATGGATTTATGTTTTTTTCATTGTCAACAGCTTTTTGTTACTTTGAACCCTTCTCCTCATTCTGCATTTGGATCCTGATTTTCCCTAACCCTGACATTAGAGCATTGAATTCAGAGAGTAAAGCAAATCTCTGTGTAGCCCTTCCACATGTTCTGCTGCTGTGTTCGGGGTTTATAAAAAGATGTTCTGTCTGCGAGCGTCCCCAGGGGTCCCGAACTGGGGACAATAATCTCTATTGTCTCGACTCATATGCTCCCACAGTCTGACACTGAAATAACAGATGTCCAAACGCTGGCTTCCTCACCGTAGTGTTGGAGCCTGGACCGCTCATATTTAACTGTTTGATATAAAATATTCTGCTGCCATTAAATCCTAGACTGTAGGCACACTGAGGGGGAAGGAAAGCAGTTTGAAGTTAAAAAAAGATGGATGTCCGCTGGAGGATGTGGACATAATCTCTAAAACAGGAACCTCAAGGAGTTTAGTTTTGTTCTGGTGATTTGTTTTAACATTAAATCAGTGATGAGTGGTTAGATATGGAGAATATGTAACCAAGTGTTTGAGGTAAATGGACAATAACAATTCAAATAGAATAATTCAAATTTCAAGGCAAACGTTTAGCACTGTCCTTTACTTAGTGAGGTTGTTTTATAATAATAATAATATGTAAAAAAAACAAAAAAAATCACATGTCTCAGAGTCCATGGTGAAGTCTTCAGATTGGTAGTTTTGTGTGATAAACAGTTCAATATTTAAAAAAAAATAGCAAGTAGAGAGTCCTCAGAATTGAGCAGATGGAACCGATAAACGAGACATTTCTGCGTGATAAATAACCGCTCTGGCTCCTCGCTTCTTAAAATAAGCAAAGTCTCGTTGTGGTTACAGCTTCAGTGAGAGAAGAATGTTAATCCTCCTCAGATTTTTTTCTTAAAATGATTTCTAGAGGCCTGTAGTGTTGAAAGTAATCAGTATTTCCCCTCGAAAAAAGTAAGAATAATATACGATATTTTGTGGGACAGAAATATATACGTATTTATTTTTTTATAGATATGTTTAAACTTTAAGATCGGTAAATCTTGAGGTAATATATATGATGGTTTAGGGACAATGTTTTTGTATTTCCATAAAATGTGTATTGTTGTAGTGGTTCTGATTTTATGGTCTGGCATTCCTGAAATGTCTTTGTAACATTGTTTTGAAAAGTGCTGTTTCAATAAGGTTTATTATTACAAAACTGTTTAAACATTTTAAAGATATGCATACGTGACACGAGCAGCGGTGTGTAAGGGGGTCTTTTTAAAATCGCTTCCCGAATGGGCACAGCTCCCCAAGGGCTCATGGGCTCCGTTGGATCGCAATCAACCTCCCCGCGTGTCCCGTGGAAGATGCGCTTGTTTTCGTGCACGCGCTACCGTCGCCGGGCAGCAGATGCCGACACATTCCCCGGTGTACAAAGCGAAACGTCCTTTGAATAAAATATAGCCCAGTTAAAAGTTAAACTTCTAGATGCATTTTCATCTGCAAAAACCAACACAACAATAAAACTGTTTTAGCTAAGATGTTAGCTTGTTAGCTTAAAAGAAGGGTAATATAACTTCAGATTGTTTGTATTAGAGTTGTCCCGCCCCTTAGCCTATCACGTACAATGTGTTGGAGCGCTAGCCAATAGAAACGTGAGTTAGGGATGTCACTATGTTACAGGAGTAAACAAAGGAGTAAAATGGAGGCGTTTCCGACATGGAGGTTGTTCCTTCTTGAGGGAACACATGGATTTTAGCCTTTGCAGAGCATTTACAAGCACCAAAACCTATAGAACACACTACAGGAAAGGATAAACCCTGAAGAGCACAATAGGGCCTCTTGTAAAAAAGTAAGCGTAAATATAAAGGCACTAATTTGACCTGTGTTTCTTTGGTTCTGCTCCACTTGTCCTCACTTTATTGACTCATGTTGGATCTAATGAGGCTTTTACCGGTTTTCCTGGGCGCTGCGCCTCCTGCTCCTGGGTGTCGACAGGCGGACAATGTGCTCGTACTGGGATGGTTTGGAGGAAGGACGTGGGGTCTTCCTGGAGGAGAAACTCGCCTCCTCCTCCTCTTCCTCCTCTTCCTCCTCCTTCCTGCAGGAAAATGGAAGCTATTACCACATCCATTATGTGTTGTTGGTCTGCGACAGAAGAATTTCTTGAGCCATGAGGAAGGAGGAGGAGGGGAGACAGAACAATGGACGAGGTAAAATCATCTCTACCCACAAAGACATACATTTGTTAAACTCCAGTGGAGACAATGGGCTGACACATAACGGAGGATGAATGCTCCCAGCTGACAGTTTAATTCTGGCTCATTGTTTGGCTGGAAAGAAAATATGTTGTCACAGTTATCATGTTAAAGGATTTAAGGCATCATCTCTGCAAAGCCATTCCTAACATAAGGCTGGTCATATTTTATGAAAGGCATGAAAAGACCACACATTGATTCGAGTGGTGACGGAAACTTACTGAGAGTAGTCCCAAACAAATGCACTATTTATTTGTTGACGTTATTTTTTCCTTAAACTACAGCATCCAGCTGTTTTACGAATTGGCTCAGCCGGATTTAAGTCTATTTGTGACACATTTTAAAAGATTTATGCCATCAAGCCAAATCTCACATCTGAGAAGCTCGAAACTGCAATTGATGGTTTTCGCTTGATTAATAACTTTGAAGATTTATCAAAACTTCAAAATCTGTCTGTTTATTTTTTGTGAATTGACATATTAAGAAATGGTCAAATTATTTCAGAACTACAAGTCGATCAACAGAAACTGCAAACATTTTTAACATAAGATTGAAGTACGGAAGAACGGTCTCTTTGTAAGAACTGGAACTCTCTTTTTTGACTGCGTTTTCATAATTTGACCATCTTTTTGTAGCATTCAAACCACTAACAGTGGCTTTATGGCCCCCCTGAACTACAAAATGTCACTCAAAGAGACATGTGCCAACCAGAAAGATTCTCAAAAAGACAACGGCTAAGAAAATTACATAAAATGACTACAGAGACAAAAAACAGAAACAGGCTTAAAAACCAATAAGTCTCTGTATCCTGCTTCGGAGGCTCACTGTCTCAGAATCCAGCCACGCTATAACACAACAAACAATTTGAAGATGTCCATGTATCAGTCCATAATGAAAATATACAGTAGCTGCACCAGCTGCCATACATCTTTCCACACTATTAATAATGACTTTGACCAGTAATGTTGTGATATTTGATTAAGAGGAGCAGGAACAGAGTCTGACGGGTAATCAGATTAGAAATGAACTACGTGGACTGCAGGGAGAAAGAGCAGCAGAAGAATATAACACATTTATCACAATTTAGATGTCGTATTCACCAATACAAATCAAGCCAATGAACACAATCTCTATATTTTCATTTGCTCCTCCGCTCTGAATCTCAGATGAACTTCCTGCTCCAAAGCAAGCCAGCAGGTGTTTGCTGTCATCTTCAGTTACAGTGAATTACTGTTATTTACTCTGCGAGGAGCACTTCCTGTGTGGGCTTCTGATTGAGTTACGCTGCATGTGGCTGTGCTTAGAATCTGACAGCTGAGGCGGGGGGGTAAACAAGAAACATTATCAAAATAAAAGCCTCTAAAAGACGGCGCTAATCGATCCTGAAGCCCTCGGAGGAGATGGGGGTGCAGCTGCTGGCTTCAGTCCTGAACATCACTTTGCATTTCCTGAATAAACTCAGTGCCAAAACAGCATCAGAGTCATTATCTCTTCAGCTTTGCCAACATTTTCTCGAATATGTCGATGCAGCACAGGATGAAAAGGCTCGTGTCAGACCTCTCGTGCCTTTTTCAAAAGAGTCATCAATACTGTACCTGCGGGGGTCCTCCCTTGCTGAGAAGTCTCTTTTGTGTCTGGACAGGTATTGGATTCTTGCACTTGGAGCGGCTCCTGATGCAGAAAGCGGCCATATTGGATCCTGGTTGCCCCAGATCACCTTCTCACTGATCAAGAAAAACATGAAACGTTTACAATAAGGAGCAGAGATGATGATGAAGTTGGTTGATGTTGTGTTTGAAGGAACCTGGGGATATGGTAAACATCATGATACAGGTGTTACACTTCAATGTTTGTGATTCTGTAAGCAAGGTGATATATTGCAAACTTTTTTTAAATCCACATCTAACACATTTAGAGAGAGAGATTTAATATGTTGTGTCTACGGGACGAGCACAAAATAAATGTTGTTGTGTCACTTAAGTTCTTCTTGAATCCTAAACATAGCTTTAGGAAAACTATCATAGCTATTTCCCCTGTGTGTGACCTGGAGAATGTCTTATTTTATGACGTACTTATGTTCTGATTTGTTTTTATTGTCTGTAACATTAGATGTGTGATGCTGTGTTGGAGATTGTTAATCTGAAAGAGGCTTTACCTACTTTGACTTTTATGTAAATAAGATTATTAAAGTCCCTGTGAAGAACATGCCACAACTTAGTGTGCAATCTAAGCAAATACAAATATATATACATTTGCCTATAAGTAAAGTAAATAATGGAAAAATATAAGAAAAAGATCATTATTTTTTAGCTTAACAAATTAAGTTTTGGAAAAATCTAACAGCAAGTGTCTCATGTACATATACTACACTTTCATTCATACAAACATGTGTTTTAGAGCATCAACACAATAGTACAATTGATTATATTGCGATACTAAAGTGAATGGATATTTTTTACACTCTATATAAATATTTTCCAGCGGGCGATTACCAAATGAAAGAATAATACTCTCAATCAGAAGTGACCGCTGTTCATTTTCTCAATGTTCTGCCATTTCAACCACACATCCATCCAGAGCGTGCCAGACATCTTTCTCTAATTATGTCGCTGAAAGAAACTCAAAGAAAGGAAACACTGACCAGAGGCTTTGCAATTCTTGGACTCTCTTTCACACCATGATCAATGAACTAACGTGCAATTTCATATGATGTAACAGCTGGGGCTGAGACCAAGAATGACCAAGGACAAACTGAACAGAGGCCGCTGTGATGCGTCGTGTGGTATCAGAAGAGTTTAAATTGTTATATATGTGAGAAAGAAACCACTTTTAATCAAGAGGAGAGATGTGGTGTGTAGCTCACCAAGGAGTCGTCTCCCAAACAGTCTTTGAGGTTTTGTGCTGCGCCAGCTCCAGGATCCTGCCAAGAAAACATTCCCAAAAAATACAAATCAGCTTTAAAACGAGTCGGATACAGAGACTAGTCTGGGCAGAACGTGCAATCACTCCGTTTCTCTCTCTGGCATCAAACAACTGGTCCCACTCTTCAGCTAACAGGCTGGCTTCAAACTGAAAACCTCAATGAGAAGCTGATCAAAGTCACTGTCAATATTTACCCACAATGTCAGAGGTTTTACTTTTCAGGACTGACATTTACACGTTTTCTTTATTCCATGAGTAACCCCTTGTAGAGGACGCATTATTAATAACACATAAGCGGAAGACATAACATCATTCAAAGTGTCTACAATGAACAGTATTTATTTGTATAACTCATGCTATGAAGACACATATATATAATTATCAAAAGTCAAAGTCAACTTTATTGTCAATCTCAAAATATGTTTGTACACACAGAAAGATCGATATACTGTTTCCCACAGTCCCGAGGTATAACAAATCTCACACATTAAAACCCATAAGGACCCACCGTGACACGGATGTCACATGAACTTTAAATGCTCTGGAAAGTTCCTTCTTCAGCTTTAGCCTTTATTTGATCTCATGAAGTCCCTAAGTGACACACCCTGAACAGTCTGCTGGGTCCTGGGCCAGGACATTTGATTTTGTGTTCCCATGACAACATGTCCAAGATGTCCATGTGCCAGACTAACACGTGTGACCGAACTAGCTACATTTCAAAAGCTTTTTGTTGCTAAAGGTACAATTTAAGCCATTTAAGAATTAAAATGCTTACATAACATGTCCTTTATTACATTTAACCTGTTGTGGAAACATTTATTGATCAAATTGATATGAAACAAATTAGACAAACATCGCTGTGACACTGCTGACACTGATCGGGACTTTAACCCTAAACTTTCACAGTAAACCCAAAGTGACATTTATGCACGATTAGAAATATGATTATGATCTGCTCAGTTAATTTAGCTGATTCAATTATATTGAGTTAATATGTTCTTATTCTTCAATTCAAAGAATGTTCAAACTAATTTAAACCAAAAAATCATCCTCATTAATTAAGTTAAAAATAAGAGTTACTTTACCATTAAAGCCCATCAATGGGACATATAAGTCACATTTCAGATATTTGACACTAGGGGGGTTACTTGTCAGAAATGTGTTCTAGGTGGTCTATTTAGTCTAAATTATGTTCCCCTTAATTTCCCCAAGAGTAGAAATGGGTCTGGGCTCTTATGGGTTAAAATGCAAGAACACTCAATAATTTACAAAAAAGCACAAAATAACCGTTTATTTCAAGTAAGCAGGATATATATAAAAAAGATGATGTAGGCTCATAGTGCAAATGGGAGTGCACAATTGTCCAAAGCAGCGTAAAAGTGACTGGTGCTGGATTTAGAGATGTGACATACTATAATATAGCTTTATTATTTCTTCTAAAATACTATTTCTGTCAACTTTAAACCCCAGATATTATTTATTACTATGATAATCTCCATATTGGCGCCCTTGTATATCTGAGTGATTAATTTCATTTTTCTTCTGCAGACATGCACGTTGTTTAACTTAAAGGGGGCCTATCATGCAAAATGCACTTTTTGATGTCTTTTATACATAAACATGTGTCCCCGGTGTGTCAGGGAACTCACGCAGCGTCAGAAAACAAACCCTCTCTCTTTTCCTCCGTACCCAAATCTCTAAAAACGGGGCTACAACGGAGCTGATCCAGATTTGCGTCCGATATGACGTAATATCTGAAATGTGGACCCACGGCCCTATCAGAAACGTTGCTATGAGACTGTTTTGGACGTAATATGGTCGGTGTTTACATTAGCATCGCTAACACTCAGAGCTAACCTGTACTGCACAGAGCATGTGTGTGAAGAAGCAGGAAATAAAAAGGAACTCACCTGGTGGTATAACCGGCAAGAGAGAAAGCCTTTGAGCTCCATACTGTTTCAGAAATACTCCTTGATAATCCATGATATGGTGTTTCATCACGGCAGTATTTAGTTTAGACAGTAGCTGCCGGGTCCCGCATGAGCTCAGACCCCTCCGTTTGAATTTTTTTAATAGATTTTTAAATGTTTTAAAGCTTTATACCCCAAATCAGCACTTTTGAAACAGGAAGTGAAATAGAGGGACATGAGGCATGGCTAGAATGGGTGATCTGTTTGGTATTTTGAGCAAAACACTTCATAGACATGTTTTTTTATATATTTTTATATATCTGAGACCTATGCTATTGCTTAAAAATAGCATGATAGGTGACCTTTAAGATCAATTTTTGTAACTAACACCCTAGATTTGACCTTTTTTCTTAGAACAGAATTCTTAAACTTAAAAGCTTTGAGAAAATGATGCAACTTTTATGTCTTTATCGGCATAAATACAGTTTATTGTCTTCTGTTTTATATGAAATTATTGTCATTTAATGGTCTTCATATAAGCTTTTCCACTTATGTGTGTTCTATGTGTGCTCCTACTGTTTACCAAACAATAACACACTAAAAACGAATTTTGATGTAGGTAAAACACAATAGGTGCATCTAATAAGTGTGAACTTGATGTGACCTCACCTTTCTGATGGACCAAATCTGGACAGAGTCCCTGCAGGAATGAACAAGAAAGTAAATTAGGATGAAAATACAAGACATTTAAACTGTTTACATCCTATCTAGTACCTGTACGTTGTTTTGCAGACATCTCTCCTCTCCTCTCCGCAGGATGGGTCCGCTTCCACTAATCTCCTGCTGTTGCTATGCAGCCAGGAGTCCTTAGCAACCATCTCCGGGACTCCTTGAAACTGGAGTCTGTGAACTGTCTCAAGACGTACGTTTAGTGATACAGTGATACATGCAGGTCAGCTGGGTTTGGATCAGATTTCAGAGGAGTACTGTGATAGTCAATGACAGATTAAATATCAGATGTTAAGACGAGAATCTTTTTTTTCCCGTTAAGAAATAGCCTGTAGCCATTAGAGTGTATATATAAAACGGTAGAAGCCCTTTAGAGGCAAAGGATACAAAGAGGATTCTGGAGATCGATTGTTTCAGTGTGATATAGCCTATCAAATATTCTGATTATTAGTAAAGAACAAATACCAAAAAAGGTTTTGCATGGTTACTTTTTTTTCCATCTGTTAAAATAGGATGGGAAATAAAGGTCTCGCGTTTTTGTTTTTGTGATGTAATACTCATTTTAGCCACAAGAGGCTGAAGTGTAGCACTACAGGTGATATATAACAACAGTGTGTGATAGCAATGAATGTAATCCAGTTATATATCAAGGGAAATAATGATTCATTTAAATGAGAGGACTTTAATCTACTACAGTAATTAAGTTTAATCACATATGAAAGCTTTAGAATCAGGTTTATTGTCAGGTAGGTTTTAATAAATAAGAAATGTGCTTTGTATGAGGGTAAGTCTCTGAAAAAAAGGTCTTACATTTAAAAAATATATTCTTAAATTGAGAACCATAATAACTGGGAAGTGTATGCCTGGGTTTCTCTTTAAATAATTGATTGTGTTTTTTAGAAATATAAATATGTTTACCCTTTTTTTCTTGACATTTGTAAAGCGACCCCTCACATTATACAATTAAGCTAAAATACATATACCTTTTGGACATAAAATGTATGATATTTCATTCTATGAAACGCATGCCTTTGTCCATGTGCGTCTGTATTCATCATGAGTTCAATTCCCATATCTACATTAAAAACAAACCACACAACAACCAACACATTTAGTGGAAACAGTTTATTTAAGCGTGAAAAAATACATTCAAACTATTCACACACATACTGTCTGTTTGACATTTTGGTTTTGGTAAAAGGCTCTGAAAATGTAGATGAAATAAAAAAGTGCCTCTTTTTTAAACCTCCTTAGAAATGGTACTCGTGAAGGCTTTGCACAAAACAATGTATTTCCCTTTTTATCCCAATGCTTACAGACTGATTTCACCAAATAAAAAAAGCATTAAGACTTAATAACAAGCAGCTGTGTCGGCTCTCTAAACAACAAAAACACCACGCTAATACAAAAGCGACTAGAAAAGTAAAACCCTATTTAAGATGAACACTTATCAAAGTATGTACGAACATTCATGATAAAACCAATAATGTTTTTTACAAAGCTGTAATCCAACAATAACCCCCCTGCAGTAATAGTGATCGGGTAGTGTTAAAGTTTAGTGGTTAGGTGTCTGATTTTCATAATGAAATGAAAATAAAACAGCGTATTATTAAGGCAGATCTGATTCTAATTGCTTCGTTAAACCACTGTTTTATTCAGACATCGCTTGGGTGGGTAATATTGGAGAATGCAGCATTTTTTCAATTAACCAACAGAAAAACCCATCCCAGTGTTGCCCGCTCTTTTAGGTAACTAGCACCACTAGCTCAAAGGTGGCTAAATCTATCAAGAAAGTGGCCGTTTCTCAATGTGGAGTATACCTGCTGCAGAGCCACTATTTCAAGTATACTAAGTCATCGAGTGGCGCCGAATGCTGGGCATTTAAACAGTCCTTCGGCGCCACTCGAAGACGTAGTATACTTGAAATAGTGGCTCTGCAGCAGGTATACTCGACATTGAGAAACGGCCCGATTCCACTCCAAAACCACTCCCCCAAAATGACCCGGATGAACATATTATGATGAACGTAACAACAAGAAGACATGGCTTTTCCGAGCATTCATAGCAACATATAGCGCTCTTTTTTTGTTTCTGGTTTCTAAATTAAAATGACCCACCCTAGCTTTAGGTAGTTGTGGTGTTATATGTGGTGTAATTGTGCTATTTCTTTATCAGTTGAAATATTAACCGGTCATCAACGGGTATTTTTTATTATTTTTTTAAAGCTGCAATAGTTAATATGCATGTTGCCGTGCGAAATGGCAGAAAGAGGTCACTGCTTGAAAAGTTGAAGTACAAAAAAGATCCCGTACCACCTGAATAGAGCAGCTTTTTTTGTGTGTTTTGCCAACATGTGAAGTGATAATACCAGATCTTAATCAGTAGCCTTGTATTAGGTTTACATGGTGGCTTTTCCCCCATAAAAAATATCATAGGACAGCTTTGAGAGTCGAGGTATTTAATATTCTTCAGATCACAACACATGAAGAACATTATGATGCAGACCAGGTTAGAAAAATAACTCTGTTAGTGCCGACAGTGCTTTTACAGTTTTCTTACATAACAAATTGATGCTAAACGACTGTTAGCAATGCTGGTGCTAAAGCTGATGGCTTGATCAAGCCTACACCCTGAAATGAAGCCTCTGAGATTCTGTACCATCAGGCGATCCGCGGTAAAACCTGAACTGTTTCAAAATCTACCGCTGAGAGGCTTTAGGAATAAGACGCACAGTAACAGTCTGTAAAGTGGAACATGTATGGCTCTGTTGATGACGCTCAACATCCGCTTTGGTGAAAGTAAATCTTTGGTGAATATAACGTTTGAACATAAGCGTGCCCAGAAGGCCTTAAGTTTAAATTAAGACAACAAAATAACTAATTGTTGGTTGTAACGGTTGAGGAACAAAAATGTTTGTGAAGTTTGGAACAAATCCAGAATCTACTTTATAACCCCGAAACCAAAACGGTTAAATACTTTTAAATGTTCTTATTAATAAATAAAGTGTCAGCCTACCTGGTGTAGTGAAAACATTTGCAGAGAACGTGTTAAATCAAAGTCAAAAACAGAGGTTTAAGGATGAGATGTGTCCTATCTGCTGTCAGAGACCATCTGCAGGATCAGCTCTCGAGCGTCCTGAACGCCAGAGCTGAGCTCGCCCTCGCCCTTCTTCACGTGGGTCCCGATGAGGAACAACCTGCGGTCCCCTGCCTCAGAGAGGGACAGAGCGTCGTGCAGATCTGTGATGCTGCAGGCTCCTGGGAGGTCCTGGAAACACGAGGTAGACATGAGGAGACATCCGGCGGCAGAATTAACTCTCTTACTTTCATATTTCCTACCTCTTTTTTTTTCAAAGACATACACAATATACAGTGAGTAGGTACCCGAGACCTTTACATGGCGTACAAGAAAAGAAGAAAAAGGCTGGGTATTACATTGACAGTTCCTGAGAATAGTCTAAAGCTGCCAGTCGAAATCGCAGATACAAACAAAAAGGCCAAGGGTAACCCACTAACAACAACAACTAAAAGAAAATATCGAAAGGAGGAAAATAACTGGGGATGGATTGTTTTTATCTTTGAACTTTTTATGCTATTTTATTTCTATTTCTGAAATATATTGGACTGTTTATTTCTGTGTCTTAGTTTCTCTTATGTAGGGATGCTCCGATCGATCAGCCGCCACAACAGAACAGCGCTATGCAACGTGTGTGAAGCAGAAATCCTGCAGCTCCGCCCGCTGTGACGGACCGGTGAGCGAAACACACATAGAGTTAGACCTAACACACTTAGCTATTTTATCTGGAACAAGCTAAACAATTATATGTTTATTCTTTACTGTCTGGTCACTCATTACTGGATCATTGAACTGCATGAGATACTGACAGGCTGTCAGGAGTAGGGCTGTCCCGAATACCATTTTTCGGGCACCGGATAGCCTATTCGGTTGCAATCAGCAATCATATTCGGCCCGCGCGGGGGGGGCGTAGTAATCAGCAGCGAACCGCTTCAACACGTGTATTTCTGTCAGTTCTCTATTCACGGCATTCATTTCGTTCTACAGTATTGTTGTTTTATAGTTATTTGTTTATGTATACAACCCAATTTGTGTTCTTGAAATTGAAAAAGGATTTTGCATTGTGTTTGTACTTCTCGTCGCAGTTGTATATATCGTGCAATTTGGCTTGGCTTCCTATTTTGTTGTGACATGCTTTTAATTTTGAAGGCAGGGTTAGCGCTGTTGACAGGAAGTTGTTTGCTATGTGAGACAATAGTGACGTGAGATTTACGGATGGGAAAAGTTGTTATCTACTATAAAGACGGATACAAGTAAAACGAGTAAGTTTATGGGTTAAGTGTAGCACCCGCGAAGAGGCACAAGCTCTTGCGTTGATATTGGAGTTTTCAATGAAATAGAATAAAATAAACGAAATTGAGAAACCCGAATAGTACTCCAACGAACGTAATATTCTAGGCGTAAAGCCTAGTCAGGTGACAGAGTAGCAGAGAATATATCTTGAGAGAGAAGATAGAAAAGAGAGCTGCTTTAGCGCATTTTCCGGTGATTATTGCGAAGTTAATGTCATAGTGAAATAATGTGACTTCATTTGAATGTAATAGTTATGCTGGTTGTTGTATCGTGGCAAGCGTAGAAACACTGAATGAACCCCATATAGTATACGATTTAAATCATCACTTAAACTGGAATATACCCATAGCGCACTCGATCGATTGCGATCTGATACGCAGCGAGTACCTACATATACGAGTTACTCAGATGCCAGATGACAGATAGAGTAAATTGATGATCCTGCTGTATATGATGGAGAAGAAGTAAACAGATCCGATCTGGGGCATCTAATAATGACATCATCGATCTATCAACTTTTGCCTTCGCTATCCATCTATCACTATTACCATCGTTATAAATCTATTCTGATCATAGCATATCAGTACTAAAACACAGAATACGCAGATTCTTTTTACAGTGTAGATGGTGAAAAGCTATACAAGAAGTCACGCGCGAACCTTGAGTCAAGTGGTTTTGTGGAAGCGTCAGTGAAATGAGGCCTCATACCTTAATGAGTGTTTAAACTTCCTTAAAGTGAATAGATTCTCCTTAAGGACCGAGTTAGGGCTCCATCCCGTGGCTCAGAAGGTGATATTCTACGTGATTGCCTCCTGCTAGAATTGCACGGGGATAAGATTCCTACCTGTTTTGATACTGATTTCGGTAATCGCCTGCTATTGGTGATCGGAGCAACTTTGTCCCTACTCTTATCGTTTATTGCCTTGTGTTTTTTATGCTGCTGCAACCGTAATAACATTTTTCAGATTATGTGATCAATAAAGTACATATATTTCCTATACATTCTCCATGCTATCCTATCTATCGATGTATCTATTAAGAAAATCAGACAAAATTATGATATATTATTAATCAGTTTTTACTTACAGAGTGAGTAAATTACTAGTATACTAAATGATAGTATTTTATATATAATTGTGTACGAACAAACAGCATTTCCTTTATACGAGTCAAAGAAAGAAACATTATTG
>NW_011364034.1:30985-31228 GCF_000735185.1 Notothenia coriiceps | reverse complement strand
ACAAGCTAAACAATTATATGTTTATTCTTTACTGTCTGGTCACTCATTACTGGATCATTGAACTGCATGAGATACTGACAGGCTGTCAGGAGTAGGGCTTTCCCGAATACCATTTTTCGGGCTCCGGATATTCGGTAGTAATCAGCAGCGAGTATTCGGCCCGCGCGGGGGGGGCGTAGTAATCAGCAGCGAACGGCTTCAACACGTGTATTTCGGTTTATTCACGGCATTCATTTCGTTCTA
>NW_011364034.1:15415-30940 GCF_000735185.1 Notothenia coriiceps | reverse complement strand
GTAAAAATCCTGCGTTTCGACGGAATCTATAAGTGTTAATCCCCCGATAAAATGACTGCGTGAAATACAGGAACTTAGTTTTTTTTCACTTTAGAGTATTCGGCGCACACTATTACTTGCGAAACTTAAGGTCCCTTAGGATTGAGGAAATCTTTTTGTAACCTACGAGTTCTAGTTCCTTAGTCCTCGTCATGATTTTTACGATGAACGTAAGTTCCAAGTCCTGAGATAAGAGACGGTGTGAAGGCGTAGTCAGGCTGCGAAACCAACGACCTACAGGGCCTCAGAGTGAGTCAGATACGACACATTAAAGCTCTGCAGCATCCGGCTGACGACCGATTAATCTCCCCACTCTTCCTTCTTTTCTTAGTGTCTCGGTCATAGCAAAAACGGGGAAACTTTTGAGTGATAACTACAAGAAACACAATTTCTGTCGTATAATACGGTTTTACGTGAATGTGGTAACATGCAAGAAACAGATATGTACCTATACACCAGGGGCCCCACACGTCCCTTGAGTGGTCACAGTCTTGTTGTGTTGGGAGAGGCAAGAAGAGGTATGTGTTTAGAGATTTTTGCCCCGACGTCTGCGCTAACTAGGTCCTTAACTTTATAGAGACTGCAGTCGTTTTGTTCCTCCGGAAGGCGCATACTACCCGTCGAGAGCGTGGAGTAGTCCTCCTCCTGTCCCGGTGCCCCGGTACACGGCAAGCTTTCGCGACCGTCTGCGACACCAGTATACGGTCCGGACGATACTGGGACATCAAGGTATTTTCGTCGCTTATTCTGAATGAGTGTCCTAAAGTAGGAACGGTTTTTGTCCCATTTACTACGTTCGTCTATCTAGGACTTTTCACAATACCTGAATCGCATATTATCCAAATGAGCGACGACACTTAATCTTGTTATTGACAAATATTACCGATAAATACTTTTTTTAGCACACAGTAAATCTTAAAAATAAGGATATATCCATACCGGGATGTGTATAAGAATAAGTTTATATCGTACCTGATCGCTACAACTAAGTGACTAAATAAGACTACTCACGTTATCATGCTGAACATTAGCCACTTAGTGGTGGCGATGTGACGTCATGTGACCAAGATGTAGTTCATTTATAGCATTGCATTAGCTTTTTACTTTTCGCTATTGCATTTAAGCTTCAATTCTTTTAAAAGTGGTGTTAATATGTGGAGATTATCCTGTAACTTTAAAAAGTACAATGGAAAAATCCTATAGACTTTTTGTCAAAGAAGCCCTTGCAATGCTAACATCTGCCATTAGGCTACAAAATCGGAGCAGAAGTGAGTGGTCACATTGTGGACTTAATACTAGTTGAACATAACATTTTATATTTGTATGTGTTTTTATATGTTTCTAGTTATTGTGCTTTTTATTTTATTATTTTTCTCCCATTGTGTTATTTTATATTGTATTTATTCCCGGTACAGCACTTAGAAAAATCAACGCGCATGCACATTAAAGTTCAGATATCGCTGATTATTTAGAGAAAAAAAACTGATAAAATATTAAACAAAACTCTAAACTCTTAACCAAAAGATTCAAAGCCATACAGCGTATATCTTGGGTGCATTTTCTCCTTCACCACGCGGTCTCTATCGTGCGGTTAATAAATAGTTTCCCTCGACTCAACATGAGCACCTGTCACCTGTCGTCTATTAAAGGGCCAAAGCCACGCCTATGTGACGTCACCATAATAATCCATTGATAGTCGGCATCAATCAAAACAATAATACATATAAATAATAAAACATAATATACAAGACATTCATAATATTTCATTAGAAATAGAAATAAGATGAGATAAGAAATGCAAAATGGCTTCAACAGTTGTTTTAAATGGGCTATATAAATAAATAAAGATTGCGATTGAGGACTTACTCTCCAGGAACTCGATGTGCAGGTCCTCCCGGCTGATGGACACAGCGTTGAAACCCTGCGTGGGCTCCATGTCGTGCTCCAGGCAGCCGGTGGACAGGCAGTGCAGCAGGCTGGTCTTACCGGCTCCATCCAGACCCAGAACCAGAACCTGGGTCCCTGCTGACTCCACAGGCTTGGACTAGAGCACACACAGAACCAGCACACATCAGATTTAGGTGGAAAACTATCTGACATACACACGTTTCTGTACCATGAAGACACACATTTGACCTTTGAGAAATGTTTCATCAAAAATATTGAATGGCGGTTCGGTGCAGACAGTTCATATTAAAGCAGTTGCTAGTTGTACTGAGCTGTTAGTATGAATCAGTAAGTGTGCATTATAAGATTTGTGTAATCAATTAAACGTATTGTCTGATTCATTATCTATGTTTTAATCACAGCTTTAGAGCCGGTACTATTAAAAGTAACCCCCTGAGCCATTACAAAAATACTGCCAATGAGTTTATATTTGAAGTTTAATGTGGTCTATTTCAAGACTGCAACTCATTTGAACGGATTAGTCATCATAGTCTAATGAGCAGAACACGGTAGAAGATGTCATGTAAAATGTAGGAAACCAGGAATTTTTCAAATTCAAAATACATGTAAAAATGCCAAAGGTTTTACATTTTCTGTCACTCAAATAACTTATATTTTGTTTCACTTCTAATATAATGAATACAATATAATATAATTATCAGGTTACTTAGCACTACATATCCCATAATTCCCCATGGCAACATTCAGAGAACTAGCGAACTTGTGCACACATAAAATATAGCTTAGTTTTTAGCTGTAGTCGATACACCCTGGAAGATGTTCATAATAAAAGATCAACTTAAATCACAAAGCTGCTGTTATTTAGAGTATTTTCGTTCACGTTTTAATCCTGTAACTAAAGTTGTTTTAGGTGAGGAGAAACGTACACAGTCTCCCCTTGTCTGTAACCTTGTTGTAAGTAGATCTGGATGTCAATTTTAAGTGCAAAGTTATATTTAGAAGTAAATAATACTATACTACCACCAACGGTTTCTAACGGAAGGTGTGTCCATGGTAACGTTTTTACCTCGGGTGTTTTCGGAGCTTCTGCAGCGACAACCGGCGCAACAGCAGCGGCGACAACAATTTGTTCAACCATAATTTCCTCCTTTATTTCCCCCTCATCTTCGGCCTTTTTACCGTCTTCCTCCGGCCGTGTTTCGGTCTCCTTCTCCCCGGGGGAGGACGCGTAGTTCCAGACAACATAAGCGACTCCTCCAGCCATAGCCACGGAGGCTCCGATGACACCGGCTGTCTTCAACCCGAACATCTTGCTCAACCGTCGGGTTAGTGATCTACAAACTGCCGCTTTTTTTTACCCGTCCGTTTTAACCATTGTTTTTACTTTAATTGGTTATTTCACTCCTCGTTCTCCTCTATAAATCAACAAGTGGATTAACAGACAGGAAGCTCAACTCCTCCGCACGATACTTCCGGAAAGAAGTGCGCCGATTTCATTTGAAACAGTGTTACCAACTCACCGCTTGATGGCGCCATTATTCTTTTTATTTTCAAGTAACATGTAATGTAATGATATATTATATCATTACATTACATGTTACTTGTTAGACGCTTTTATCCAAAGCGACTGTGGACAATCCCCACTGGAGCAATTTTGGGGTGAAGTGTCTTGCCCAGGGACACAACGACATGCTGACTGCAGTGGGGTTTGAACCTGTGCTCCCCTGATCCGAACAACAAGGCTCTATCCACTGCGCCATACACCTCCCTTTTCATGCATTATACCCTTTATATATATAGTCTATGATTATACCCAGTGGTAGAAAGTAGGCCCACTATGTGTACTTCATTGCGACATTAACAATACTGACTACGACTAGTTTAAAAAAATAATGGGAGGATGGTAAAAATACAAATTCCCACTTTTATGAAAATTCTGAGTCAGGATTATTTTGTGAAAAAACGCTATCATTGGGTTTATTTAATGTCTTCCATATTACATACGTTTACACTGCACGTGTGCTTATTTCAACTTGAATGTGCTTCTCGTTTCTGAGTTTTCCTTGTGATAGGTCTTTGGGCGCATGGGACTATTGTTTTATTCCTACAATATAATTAAATCTATTGTAGTCCCAAAAATGTATTAAAATATTGAGTTCTTACTCTTATACTAAATATAGAATCTTAAGAAGATCTCACTTCAGCAGAACAGTTTGACTGATTTGAACAAAAAAAAAAATACAGAAATATATCAATAAAACATTTATAAAAGACCATAGTTGGGGTTAGACATTTTAGTTTTTATGGATTTTGGTTGTTGTGACTTTAGATTGTAATGTTTCTGTATAATACATGAACTCTCTCAATTCTATATGTATTAATTATATATAATGAAAATACTTGGATTATTGTAAGGGTCCCGGATCGCAAGCTTCCTATACCTTGTTGGGGTGTCCCATTTCACATGTCTCCATTGTGTCTTAAGATTGTACTTGTTTTTTTAAAATTTAAACTTGTGAATATAAAATAAAATGAGAATAGGCAATCCTAGAAAAACTCTTCCCATTTGTGGCCATAACACATATATCAGTTATGGCCACAAATGGGTCAAACAAAAAAGGTAATTTTCCAATTGAAAATAACTTTATTTAACCTGGAAGAACACAAACAAACAAACAAACAGAACACATGGTTGCAGCTGGAAGACTTCCTCCCTTCCCATCATTCTTTGTAGGGTGGTGTCTGCTTGGTCCTCTTCACCGGCACCCTCTCCTTCTGCTCCGGAGCGCTGAGGAGCCAGACCTGCACCCGGCTCTCGTCCTTCGTCACCCCGAGACTCTTCCAGGTCCGAGCCCTCAGAGAAGGAGGCCTCCTCTTCCTCCCAGACTCATAATGCTGCTCTGATCCCGAGCTGGAGGACTCCACCTTCAGCTTCTCCGGCTGCCGGTGCCTCCGGGCCTTCGGCGCCTCCTGGAAGTTGCTGTAGCTCTTCTGCTTGATGGAGGAGATGAGTCTGGCTCTGCTGCTGCTGGCCTTATAGTCCCTTTCCTCCTCATCCTCATCCTCATCTCCACCGCCACCTTTGTTATCCTGCGAACAGTGGTGTAAAGAAACAAAGTACATACTACTTAAGTACACTTTTGGAGGCACTTGCAATTAACTTACCATTGCTTCTTGATACTTCTACTGTACTACATTTTGGACTTACTTTACACTACTGGGTACTTGTACTTTAACCGAGTATTCTCAGTTTATGGTACTTTCTACGTATAATCCACTACATTTTAGAAGCCAATATTGTACTTTTTACTGCATTACATCTATTTGACAGCTTTTGGTCACTTTTTAGATTAGATAATACAAAATATAAATCAATTATTAAACAAACGTTGACATAGGTTAAGATATCCAGCAGCAGTATATCAAGTATTTAAATTAGCTATACATTTAACAGTTGTGATAAAAACACAAAAATAATAAGTAACTCATATCTGAAATGGGTCATTACGTATAAGGAGTACTTTTACTACTAACACTCCAGTGTAACTTGATGCCGATACTTTTGTACTTTTACTGAAGTAAGGTTTTGAATGCAGGACTTTTACTCGTAACAGTACTTCTGCAATTAAATATTACTATTACCGCCTCTGCTTGTGAGAAGGTATTCTGCTGCCAGGTGATGAACTCCATCATGCAGTCCTTCAGGCGAGCGGTGAAGTCTCGTTGGGTCATGGAGGCCTCACACCTGACCGCCACCGTGTTCTCCTTCAGCTTCTCATACTGGCTCTCAATGTTGCTCACCTCCTCCAGGATGTCTGCGGAGAAGAGCTCCTGCACGGCCATGGACCTCCCAATAAACTCTGCACACACGTTGTTCTGCTTTCGTTTCCTCAGCTTTAGGAAGGAGAGAAAGTGCGGCATGGCGGTGAAGTGAATGGCTTTTGCGGCAACAAGCTTGTGATAGATGTACACCACATCTTGATGCCCTGAGTTCACTGAGTCCTTGAGAAACTTCTGGATTATGTCCCAGTCCCCCAGGGCGAGTCTAATCGGCACAGGGGGGACGGCGAGTTGTGTGTTGTACAAACCAAACATCAGATAAAGGCCTCCCACCCTGATCTGGTAGCTGTATGGAGGCAAGAAGTACTTCACAGCCGTGGCTAAGGTTACTCTGCAGAACCTCTTCTGCTCAGCCATACCGATGATGCCTATAAAAACGTCGGAGAAGCCCATCTGCCTCCAAGCGGCGGAGAAGTACTCGTACCTGATGGAGTCCGACTGCTGGAAACGAGCAAGTAGTTCCTCCACATCTTCAGTCAGAGGATCGTAGAAGAAGTCACTGTAAATAGGTCGCTCACGAGGCATCCTGTCCACTAAATGTACACCTCAGAAACAGCCAGGAGTCTGAAGGAGCTCTTCAGAGCAAGTGAGGCTTGTCATTGGATAATCACCTGAGAACCACGCCCACGAGTCAATTAGGTTTATTTCAAAGCAGGTGTTGTCTGGCAGCAAGGCTTAAGGGGCCCTATTGTGCTCATTTTCAGGTTCATATTAGTATTTTCCCTCTACTTTAAAGTTCAAAAAGGTCTTTATTTATGTCAAAGTGTCTGTGCTGCAGCACCTCTTTTCACCCCACGAGTGTTACGTTTCATGACAGCAGCATGTTTAAAAGGCAGTAAAATAATATGTACTATAAAATGACTATAAAACATTAACACTAAATATGTACGTATCGCTCACTTCTGAGCCCCCTTTCTCAGGGTTTCACTTGCATGGACTATCAATACGTTATAATTTGAATGAACTCAGAAATTGCCAATTTATGAAAATGATGCTAATAATGTGGCACATCTTCTTTATGAATTTTTCATTAAATTATTTTAACTTGAAAGATGATTTCCTGTTGTAAAATAAATTCCATGTCATGCGACTCCGAAGCTTTTAAAAGTATTATTTATTTTAAATAGCTCCCACGTCAAATGAGCTATTGACTCCAAATCAATGCAACCTTGTATTCTACACTGGACTGATTATTTTCAATACGTTTCATGATAATTTGGATTTCTGCCCTGTTCAAATGAATAGGGGTCAACACCTGCCAAAACAAATCTGTCTTTTACCCAAATCAAGTCATATTCCATCCAAAAATAAATAATCCAAATGCCAACTCCACACACAGATCAGAACACAGTAGTTATATCATAGGAGGAACCACAGGGGTCATGTGTCTTTGTTAAGGGTTTTATTAAGACTTAACAAAAAGGGATCACCTGTTTGGTCTGAAAACAAGCTCTGGGTTTTGCTTGAATTTAGACCAACACAGGGATTACAAAATAAATATTCACTTTTTGTAGCCGATTGAAAGTAAAAGGGACAATTTAAGAAAACATGAAGCAAACAGCCAGAGTGTGATATCTTATTTCTCCGAATCAAGAAATATTAAGGACAATTCTCCCAAAAATGTACTCCATGTTAGCTTGAAAAGGCAGTTTCTATCATCCTAACCACCACATGGTAAAATATTAAGAAAATGCATTGAATATGTTTTGATGTCAGCAGTGACAGGCTTTCAGTGATTTCATTGAATAGAGGGTGAGTGGATTCACCATTTTTTTAATAAAGACATTTAGAGATGCGTCTGAAGGTCTTTGTAAATTACAAGGGGACAAATGTGAGCAATTTGGAATAAAAAAAAGACGGAGCACCAGGTAAAAGTAAACAAAAAAAGCATTTTACCATTCATCTGAAACTTTAATGAAAACAAAATGGCAATATCTGTCTTTTTAATTGTGACCTCACAAGGTCGAGAGTAAAACCACTTGCTTTTGCAGAGCAACAAAAAGTTAATTTGTGTAGAAACGTCCTTGAAATACTCTTCTTTGTACTTTTAACACAAATGAATGACACAGAACAGCAGAGGGGAGCTTTTGGTTTCACATAATTCAATGAATGGCCAGAACAAAAATAAAAAAAAACATAAAAAAAGCTGATTTCTCTGTGAGGCAGCGGTGTGTCACGTGATGCTTCCCTCCGACTACCAGCCTCCTTTGCCTCCTTTCTTCTTCTTCTGTGGTACCTTCTTGCGCGTTGCCCCCGGCGCTGCAGGTTTCTGCTGTCGGGGGGGAACCACGTTGCTGGCGGGGGCCGTGGAGGAGCCAGACGCAGAGCCGGGTCTAGGGGAGGTGGGGGGGCTGCTGGCCGTCTTACTGGCATCCCTGGAACAATGGGGGGAGAAATCATGTCAGAAGGGAAGGCATGTTATTTATACCGCACCTTTCAACACAAGGCAGTTCAAAGTGCTTTAGAAACATGAAAGACATTAAGAAACAAATTATAAAATGGCATTTAAAAACACTCCTTTAAAAGCAAAGATAAAACATGAATAACAAAAAGGTACATGAATTAAAGTTACAGTGCCGTGTGAGATACACACATCTGAAATGTTTAGGTCGGACTCTGAGAAATGTCTCTCAAGGAAATATGTTTTTCACCCTGGGAACATTTTGCTTTTAAATGTCTGTGTTAAACCCATTAAACAAGTTCAAATGTGACGCCCTGTGTCTCTCTGGGCCCTCAAATATCTTACAGGAATAGTAAGAGGTCCATTTCCTTTCTTTTGAAGAGTTAAATGAGAAGATTAACACAAAAAAAGGTATTCAATATACAATGAAAAATAGTTAAAAAAGCAAATTTGACTCATTTGAAAATCTGAAAAGAACACATGTTGTACGTTTGCTTGAAAATGTAGGTGATATTTTATATTATAACAATGTAACAATTGTTTTATTAAAAAGTTGTCACTGCCTCACATATGGCATATGGATTTATACTTTTGCTGCCACTAACAATACTTTGTATTTTGGCTCTGCACATCTCCACTGAGGAATTATTGGCAGGGAATCAGAAAGGACACTCGAGTGCTTCACTTCCATCAGAGTGTAGATAATGAAGGTTACAGCTCCACCCTCAGGTCATGATGGTTTACTCACAGCTCGGCCGAAGCTCCTGCTGTCGCTCCCTGTGTTCCTTTTCCTATCGTGTCCTTCTTCTTGCCCTTCTTCTTGCCTCTGTAGTAGGTACGCTCCCTCATGGGCAGCCACCGCTCCATGTCAGGGGTCGCTGAGAGGTCGCAGTTCTTGGGCAGTTTGCCTAGAAAATAAAAAAAGATCAGGTTAGACAGATCTCTGGTAAATAACTAGAAGCTAAGTTACCAAGGTGAGTACAGCTTTTAAGGAGTCATATCTTTTTGAAGCGTTTTGTCAAAGCAAGTTCCCATTCCTTGTTATTTTGGAATTCATTTACATTTAAAGTTGTATTGGTAGCAGTAGTAGTCGAAGTAGAAGTAGAAGTAGAAGTAGTAGAAGTAGTAGTAGTAGTAGAAGTAGTAGTAGTAGTAGTAGTAGTAGTAGTAGTAGTAGTAGTAGTAGTAGAAGTAGTAGTAGTAGTAGTAGAAGTAGTAGTAGAAGTAGTAGTAGTAGTAGTAGTAGTAGTAGTAGTAGTAGTAGTAGTAGTAGAAGTAGTAGTAGTAGTAGTAGTAGTAGTAGTAGTAGTAGTAGTAGTAGTAGTAGTGGTAGTAGTAGTAGTAGTAGCAGTAGTAGAAGTAGCAGTAGTAGTAGTAGTAGTAGTAGTAGTAGTAGTAGTAGTAGTAGTAGAAGTAGTAGTAGTAGTAGTAGAAGTAGTAGTAGTAGTAGTAGTAGTAGTAGTAGTAGTAGTAGTAGTAGAAGTAGTAGTAGTAGTAGTAGTAGTAGAAGTAGTAGTAGTAGTAGTAGTAGAAGTAGTAGTAGTAGTAGTAGTAGTAGTAGTAGAAGTAGTAGTAGAAGTAGAAGTAGTAGTAGTAGTAGTAGTAGAAGTAGTAGAAGTAGTAGAAGTAGTCGTATTAGTAGTATAGTAGTAGTCGTCGTCGTCGTAGTAGTAGTAGTAGAAGTAGAAGTAGTAGAAGTAGTAGAAGTAGTAGAAGTAGTAGTAGTAGTAGTAGTAGTAGTAGTAGTAGTAGTAGTAGTAGTAGTAGTAGTAGTAGTAGTAGTAGTAGTAGTAGTAGTAGTAGTAGTAGTAGTAGAAGTAGCAGTAGTAGTAGTAGTAGTAGTAGTGGTAGTGGTAGTAGAAGTAGTAGTAGTAGTAGAAGTAGAAGTAGTAGTAGAAGTAGTAGTGGTAGTAGAAGTAGAAGTAGTAGTAGAGAGTAGAAGTAGTAGTAGTAGTAGTAGAAGTAGTAGAAGTAGAAGTAGTAGTCGTAGTAGTAGTATAGTAGTAGTCGTCGTCGTCGTAGTAGTAGTAGTAGAAGTAGAAGTAGTAGTAGTAGTATAGTAGTAGTCGTCGTCGTCGTAGTAGTAGTAGTAGAAGTAGAAGTAGTAGAAGTAGTAGAAGTAGTCGTATTAGTAGTATAGTAGTAGTCGTAGTAGTAGTAGTAGTAGTAGTAGTAGTATAGTAGTAGTCGTCGTAGTAGTAGTATAGTAGTAGTCGTCGTAGTAGTAGTTGTATTAGTAGTAGTAGTTGTATTAGTATAGTAGTGTAGTAGTAGCCGTCAAGTCTTTTTGAAGCATTTTGTCAAAGCAAGTTCCCATTCTTTGTTATTTTGGATTTCATTCAAAGCACCAACAATGTGTGAAGATTTTGCATACCTTTCTTTTTCTTCTTCTTCTTTTTGATGTCGCCTTGGCTGTAAATAAAACCCCAGACGTAAGCGTTAAGGAGGTGAAGGTGTAGCCCCTGAGATCATCCTTAATACTTTTCTATGAACAAATACCATCTAAATGTAGTTTATTTCTGAAGCCGGTGAGATTACCTCTGTTCTTTGGGAAGGTTTTCTCCGATGACCTTAGCTGCCTTTTTCCTGACGTAGTTTGCTCCGTGGGAGTTCTCCAGTTCGTCAACGTCCACATTTAAGGCCATCGTCTCTGCGGAGGGGAGGTGTTTGCTGAGGCTGCACAGGAATGCTTAGGAAATGTACATTGAATGTATACAGCTTAAATTAATCCAAGAGTCATTAACAACAAAAAAAAGCATTAATATACAATACAAATATGGTAATAATCTCAGGTTGGATAACAAATAATGAGGCTCCATTACTGTTTTCTATACAATTAACATGGTACTAGTCTTTAGCGTTTGTGGTGTGGTCTTCTCGGGCTGCAAATGGAAACAATTTTTCATTCTGACAAATCAGTCTCACAACTAAACTATGGCTGCACGATATATCGTGTCGTGACGATAATCGCGATATAAGCATACATCGCAGGCCGTGCGATAAAAAAAAAAAGTAAATATATATTTTTTTTTAGGACGTGCGATATTAAGTAGGCAAATTAACTCAAACACGCCATGTTACAATTCTTTTGCTGCTTGCTACAAAAGGAAAACTTGCACGGCTCTCATCTCAGGGGTACTTGAGTGAGTGACATGCAGGCTCTGCATGGACAGCAAACCACCAATCACAATCAAATCTCCAAAGAAACACTGAATAAAGTAGTTTCATGTGTTTCTCCAGTTCGGCGCTGCTAACCGAGCTAGCTCAGCTTGTTGATCTGATAACTTAAGATCCAGACGTCCGTGACTAATATCCTTCATCCGGTTAAATATAGTTAGAAAAATACCAATTGTATAGCATTCAAGTTCAAGAAAGCATGGTTTTCGAAAAAAAAGAAAAGTATTTTCTTCAATTCCTGTATTTTTTCATATCGCAATATATATCACGGGGGGAAACTAATCGCGATGTCAGATTTTTCCAATATCGTGCAGCCCTAATGCCTATTATATCTTCCTAAAAGCACAAGGTGGCGTTTTCATGTTTCCTGATTTATTGGATCATCTACACATAAAAACAATATCTACATTTCAAATGTTCAGGAGGTCAAAGGATACGATTTGGCTTTATCTGTGTCCACCAGAGAGTACGCAGAGATGAGTTGTGCCAGTGTGTGGATGTCCTTAGTGTTTTGCCTGTATTAGGAAAAAAGGAAACACGTTTAGCTTCATTGTTCTAAAGAAGAAATTCTTCCACATTTGAGTTTTTCGGCTCTATAAGCAGAGTGTAACGATGTTTCTCAAGCTGTGTAACAAACAAACGAGCTACTTGCAGGCAAGAATGATTGAACTGTAAGCAGAATGGACAGCTTGGAGATAACTTCCACATCATCACAAACACTCAAACACTTTTCTGATTGTGAGAGTGTTTCTAAAGAGCTGCAACTCACTTCCACAGCTGCTCCAGATCACTGATGGCTTCTTTTTTCCGACCGTGCTTCAGTTTGAAATTGGCAGCTTCTCGTACAAGAGCCAAGTGAGCAGCAGATCCGGACTGTGGAGGAGGAGGAAGAGCAGGACGACCATTCAATGAAAAAAACATTCAAAAACTACTTCCTGAGGTGGCTTAAACTGTCATATTAAAATATGATGAAACCACCTTCACTATAGGTGATACTTCATTTTGACTCAATGTTTTTATAAAGCACTTGATGCTCTAATGTTATTTTCACAATTAAAACATAGGACACAAACCTGCTCAGACTGGTAATGGTCGATCCCTTGTTTGAAAACCTCGATAGCGCTGTCGATGTCTTCTTCATGGGAGTACATCGTTACCAGAGCGGAAATCTGAAGAGTCAAAGACACGGTTAGATCAGAGTTCAATTGTGGCGCTTTTCCACTGCAGCACGTAGCACGGTTTAAACGGGCCGGTTTTGCTTTTCCACGAGGGGTAGTTCCGGCTCAGGGCTACTTTTTCACCTTTTTTCTGGCCCTCCAAAATCCCTTACCGGGCCAACAACCGGGCTGAATATGCTAAACTAGTGACGTCAACACTCTCGACTGCTAAAGGGTCAGAGATAATCGCTGGCAAGGGGGCTACAACTACAACAAAATGAACATATTTTACCGTGATTTAATTGTAATACACGTTTCAAAGACGGCAGTAAAACCTTTTAAAATGCGTGTTTTCTGAATGGAGATCGGCTAAGCTAACGTTGTTGTATATGCTCCGACCGTCCACACTCACAACAACGGCCTACAGACATAAATAAAGCAGCGACTGTATTCTCCATGACACAGACAGTCTGTGGTTTGTACTTGTTTAACTTTTGTCTAGTCTCTGAACAGATATGAGGAGCTGTGAGCTCTGAGGGCTAACAGCTAACGTTTTGGTTTTGTAGTTCGCATTGAAGATGGCGTCACGGCAGTTTTATTCCGCCCGCCGAACAGCCGATCGCCTACACTGCGTTACTATAGTTACTACCACAGTTCCTACACTGTAATGGAAACTCGGCATAAAGTGAGCCTTGCCTACCAAGGCCTAACCATACCGTGCTAAGCCGTGCGAGGCCCTGCAATGGAAAAGTGCCATTAGTGAGTTTACACAGTCACCAGGGGACATAACCCAGCCATGCGTTAGTTAAAAGAGACTTTGTGACAATTCTGAGCCGACTTACCATCCCCGATTTGTGCTTGAACTCTTCAATGGACCTTAGAACATCACAAGCTTTTGTTACGTGACCTGAAGACCCAAAACAGAGTATTATAAAACAAATGCTGCCATGTGACCATTATAAAGAATCCCGTAATTTAACATTTTATAAAACTCTGAAAGACTGATTATTAAAAACATAACAAACTACTCAGTTAAACAACTTAATTTGCCTCATTTGAACAATTTGAATGTGTTTATTAGAAGACCCTGGATAATTTAGGACTGACACCCTGTCCTCAGGGAGTAAAGGTAAGTAAGAGTAGGGTCTGGAATCAAACCGTAATACTGTAAATCATATCTCTACCTTGTATTAAATAGAGTTGTGCCATTGTCAGTTTGATGCCAGACGCACTCTCTGGATGTTGGTCTGAGAATTGCTGGAAAACAAAAGGAGAGTTAGAAATCCTGGTCTAAGAAAACAGAAATCACTGAAAAACGAAATTCAGGGTTTAAAAAAAAAAAAAAAGTGTCTTTCAGTAGTGGCCTACATTTGTATGGTGGATAACTGGGAATGAATCATCCCCAGAGCTGGTGTTTGACTTTTACATGATCAGAAAGAAAAGCAGGAGGATGTCTTTAGATTTAGATTTAAAGATCGTCTATTATACTGTTTTTCATCAATATATTATAGGTCTCAGATATATACAGAACATGTCTCTGATTGGCTGAAACACCAACCAGATCATTGCAGCATTACCCATAATCCCCTCTGTTTCAGCCCTGTTTCCACAGTGCTGATTCTGTCTGTTACTTTAGATGAAAATAAGGAGCCCCTCCCCACGCCCCTCTGAGNAGAAGAGACATGAAGAAGAGGGGACACATGTTGATGTAGAAGAGACATGAAGAAGAGGGGACACATGAAGAAGAGGGGACACATGTTGATGTAGAAGAGACATGAAGAAGAGGGGACACATGTTGATGTAGAAGAGACATGAAGAAGAGGGGACACATGTTGATGTAGAAGAGACATGAAGAAGAGGGGACACATGTTGATGTAGAAGAGACATGAAGAAGAGGGGACACATGTTGATGTAGAAGAGACATGAAGAAGAGGGGACACATGAAGAAGAGGGGACACATGTTGATGTAGAAGAGACATGAAGAAGAGGGGACACATGTTGATGTAGAAGAGACATGAAGAAGAGGGGACACATGTAGAAGAGGGGACACATGTTGATGTAGAAGAGACATGAAGAAGAGGGGACACATGTTGATGTAGAAGAGACATGAAGAAGAGGGGACACATGTTGATGTAGAAGAGACATGAAGAAGAGGGGACACATGTTGATGTAGAAGAGACATGAACAGGTGGATTTTGCATAATAGGTGACCTTGAAGACAACAGCAGTGTTATGACTCTGTACCTGCAGCAGCTCGATGGCCCGGCTGTGCTGCTTCTCTCGGCACAGCTGAGCCACCTGGATCAGGACCGGCCGGGGGTGACCCGGGTTCTGAGCCTGGAGACTGGACGACAGTTTCCTGCACTGCTCAGCCTGTGGATGCACACACATGATCCTGATCAGCAACGGGATCTCACATTCTGAGAAGTCAGCCATTCCTGTTCTCCTCTTGATGTGAATGATAACAGCTCTTCATCTACCTGGTTGGTGTACATGGCCAGCAGGGATTTGTTGAAGTCGATGGCCTGCAGCTGCTTCTTGGCCAGCTTGTACTCCACACCTTCAGCGTTCGTCAGCTTCACCTTTTTCTTAGAGTCAAACACGTTTTGGTCCTACGGAAACAGACCGCGTTCATTAAAACACATTCAATCAAAGCAGTATTTTGCCTATGATTTATGATGAAATATTAGCCAAATGTACTACGTTTGCATGCAACACTTGTAATGCTCTATAACTCCGTATATGAGAACAGGGTCATGTTAAAACATTATTCACTTAGGACATTTGGAATAAGCCTTTATTATGTGTAGGATTTTCCAATAAACACATGTAGGATATGCAGCTTTATGAGCATGCAGTGTTTCCGCCAGACCAGGGTGGCGAGGGCGTCCACCCCGAGAGCGAGGGGGGGGGACGTCACGTCGTGTCACGCGACTTGAATTTTGAATTGAGCCGTCCCTTATAGATACTATCTCTTTACGTATTAGTGATGGGAATTCCGGC
>NW_011364034.1:10176-15387 GCF_000735185.1 Notothenia coriiceps | reverse complement strand
CTCTGAGGGCTAACAGCTAACGGCTGATGTTGGTTTTGTGTTTCACATTGAAGATGACATCACGGCTCTGCCTACACTGTGTTACTATAGTTACTGCCCCAGCTACTAAACTGTAATGGAAACGCAGCATAAAGTGAGGCTGGCCTAACAAGGCCTAACGAGGCCCTGCAGTGGAAAAGCGTCATAAGAAGAGCCGGTTCCTAAACGGCTCTTCATGTTACCACAGTTTACCACGGAGCCTCAGTTTCGCCGCTGCGAGGCTCCGGTGCTCGCAGTTCACGCGCGTGCTCCACTAGCACCCCCCGTCAAGGCTCGCCGGCAGTACACTTTCCGNTCTTCAATACTCCGAAAATAATCCCACCAGACTCCTTTGCCCCTCCAACAGAGGGGGTGTCCTTTTCCTTTTCGTCATTTCAAGCGATAAAAACTCTCGATCTTCTCTGGAATTTCTTCTTTTTTTTGGACTCCCTCGGCTCGAGTTCAGGGTGACGTCAAATGAGGGCAAGACGCCCCCCTGGCGGAAACGCTGTGAGCATGTATACATTCGGGTTATGCATTTCAATTGTGTTATCTTTGCGACACAAAGCCTTTTGCCTGTTTGTGGTCAGCTATTTGTGTTATTCAGAAAACCATTTCATTTCTGATGTCAAAGGCTTAGTAGTAGTAATGTTGTCTTTTCCTGAATCAGGGCAGAACTTGGATTATTTTGTGCATGTAAATGTTTGAGCGTCAAACACTCACCTTGTTTATTGTAATGATATTGTTGGCAGTCACAGCGAGCAGCCCCACGTCTGACGGCCTGCGAATAAAGAGCATGGAATATTCATTTAACAGCTCCACTGTTCACGCACTAAAAACTCACAGCTTATGTATTGACTTGTGTACATCTATGCCAGTAACAAGTTAACAGGCATTTCCATACTATTACAATCACACAACACATTTAACTAGGATAGACTATATTCATTTAACATAATTTCTCTGCTTTTGATGAACTCACTTGAGCTTGATGACCTGGTTGTAGAGCTGCAGAGCCTCGTCCGTCCGGCCCTGTAACTGCATGACGTACGCCATCTGAGAGTGGATTACAGCCAGCTCTGACTCGATGTCCTCCTCAGTCACATCCTGAGAGGGACAAAACAACAACCACAGTGATTATCAGGAGGGTATTGAAGACAAGCGTGGGCTTTGTTGTGCATTTAGTCCAAAGAAAAACACCATATTTCATTTAATTTGTATATATTCTTCTTGTTTCTCTTTTGGGGTATTTAGAAATGTGGCGGCTGATTTACCCACGCAACTTCCTTCAAGATAAAACAATTCTACAAGATTATTGCCTTTCACAATTCTTTGTTTACATATATTAAGAATCCATATTCATTATTGTCCACTTGATGATTTTCTGAGATCAATCCACATACATAGTGCATCCCATCATCATCTACAAGCATCTACCACAGATAATGAATAAGGCTTGATAAAACCAAAAGCAGCACTCACAGAATCCTCTGCCAAAGACACTCTGCACAGCTCTGTGAAATAAACACAATCAGTTCATGTCAAACCAAAGAATTGATCAAATAGAAATCGGACAGAAACTCAGATCAGAGAGAGACTGACCCTCTGCTTCCTGTAGTTTCCCGAGCGCCTCTGTCAGCTGTCCTTGACCAATCAGAGCGCAGGCAGCGTTGTAGCACAGCTCATACGTGGACTCAGGGAGACCCAGATCCTCCTGTAGCAGAACACGCAACACATCTTCTTAATACACAATAATACAATACATGCATGTTGAAAAATAAACAAACTACATTTTTTTTAAATGTTGTTAAAGAGCTTACCAATGGCGCTTCCTCCCACTGACTCATAGACGCCACCACAGCAGAGAGGTTGGTCTTCCTCTCCTCCTCGTACTCGTCCTGGGAGTTTCTGATCAGGTCAGTGTAGACGGACTTGCAGTCATCGTAGCGCTCCATCCTGTACAGCTGCAACATAAAGAGAGAGACACTTACTATCAGCAGGAGTCTTTGAGAGGTTGAGAGAAAACGTTTGATGCTTTTCCATCACATTCACAAACAAAGAGCTGGGTAGGATCACCGTCTACTTTCAATATACAGGGTTTAAAAGCTAAGTCCACAGATCAAAGACATCCAGCCATAATTAGATGCTCTTCAGCCTCACCACTTGACCATAAAGCTCCTTCAGCTTGTCTGTCTGTTCAGGAGCAGACTCGATGGTCTTCAGGGCGCTTTCCACTCGGTTCAGACGGTACTCGCAGTACGCCTTCTCAAACACAACGTCACTGAGAAATGAGAGATAAGCATTATTTCAGTGGGGAGATGGAGCCAACTGCACGACATGTACTCACGTTATTGTTTGTGTGTAAAGCCTCAAACAAGCATTGCAAAAGTTGTGTGCAGTTATGTATATTGTTGAACAGTTTTGATAACATTAGCATTAACGTACAGCATTAAAACAACGTATAGGTTGTATGTTAAATAGGGGAGCAAGAAGGTGTTGTGACAAATGTATTTATATAAATATATCTGATAGTACTTCAGTGCCTGTGCCGAGTATTAAATGAGTGAGTTACTATTTTGGAAGAGCTAGGATTTGTGTATGTAATTTATTACTTGTTTTCCCCTCTATAACACACTTTTTACTGCTTTTGTACAAGACTGTGCTCTACACATACACTTGAATACGGTCTATAAGAGTCAAAACATTAAAGAAAAACAGAGAAATAGTATATTACCCGCCGAGCAGTTTTGAATGAGTGTTCATGACATTCAGCGCCTCTTTGAAGCTGCCGTTCTGAACGAGGCAAACTAATTTACAGTGAAGAGCCGTCACATCCTCCCTGTTGTCTTGCACAACTGTGAACAAGATAAAACAAAGCAGATTAAAGAGATTTTTCAAAGCGTGTGTCTTAAAAAAAGAGAGCTTAAATCATGAAAAAGTTTATTTCTATAAAAATAAACCAAATCAGGTCGGAGAATACATAGAAATAATGAATTGAGAAAAGGAATACTGATGAAACCTAACCTTAAAACATGTTGTCTTCTTAAGTATAACAGTGCATATGACCTGCACTATAATATGAAAATACCCCAATAAAAAATGAAAGGAAAGTGGAGAGGAGATTCATAATGTCAGTACACTAGTATGTCGATTATAATGTTTGTATCATTAGTAGGCTAAATAATAGAAGGAAGGACTGATTTAGTGCTGACGGAGAACAGTATTATTGAAAGAGAAAAACATTTCTAATGGTCTGGTCACAGCTGACTGAAAGCTGGTTAGCATTATGATTAGTTAGCTGTAAGGCTAGGGACACGTCACTAGTCAAGACAGGACCACGCATTTCTTCAGCTAAATACTACTTTATAATGTCACAGCAAATCTACACACACTCGATGCATGTGTAGCCACGACACTCAAGTATACATTTATGAATATACTTTTACCATACAAAGCTAATTGCTTGTTTGAGAGACCTGACAAGTACATGTGTACCATTAGCTTAGCCACATGCCAACAGCTGGTCATGCTGTTGGCCCTAGCTCAGCCACTGAAGAAATAGACCGTTTTTCCACTGTTTACCCACAACTACAGGTTTTGTTTGAGAGTAGCAAGGAAAGATGTGAATACGTACTTTTAGTCACAGCTTTAAGGGCTCTTGTAAAGTCTCCATTCTGCCCACAGCGGTTCACTTCGGTCCACAGCGAAGCGACCGAGATCCCTCCGCTCGCCATCTTCGCCGAATGGGCTCACAGAGTCGGCGGAAGTAGAAGCTGTACACATCCGGGTAAACAAGAATTCTGTATATTTATTTAATTTAAATAAATACTCAAAAAGATGATTAATGATTAACCACGACTTAATTATACAATGTAACTTATAATAATAATAATTCTATATGTGTATTACATTCGGGCAAATTATGCCAACGTGAAAAGTGAGGCTTTCGTAGAGCTGCAGGCAGTTAGTAGTAACATCGTTTATACATTGCCTCATAATAATGAAGACTTTCTTAGTGTCCGACACCGATTTATGTCAAAGTTGTAATTGCCGGAAAAACCTATTCCCCTCTCATTGGCAATCAACAATACAACTACAAACGATAATTCACCTTTATTTAATCAGGTTATTTCTTTGATAGTCTCATCATTCCGAACTTTATTCTAGCTCCTGAAGGCAGCACTGCCGGAGGTTCGGTCGGACTCGTCCTCTCTCGGCTTCACTCGGAGGGGGGGCACTGTTGTCATTCGTCAGGGCTGTGAGTCGAGCTTTTGTCCAGGAGAAATGGCTGGGATTAAAGGTAAGCCAATTCCACTTTTCATTCCCTCTAGAAAGCTTCTACATTCGGGCTCAGTTAACGCCACTTTGACTCATCATCCTGTAGAAAGATGGATGCGTTTTCCACGTCCAGCTAGCTAACGGTAGCGAAGAAGGAGTTAGCAGCAGGGCCGGTGTAGCATGCCAAGCCGGCCGTTGAAGCTGAATGTTTGAATGACGTAGTGGCCAAATGGTGGCACTACAACGGCCGTGACGTCATGTTGGCCCAAAATACTCTTATAATAATAATAATAATACTACACTTAATTTATCTAGCACCTTTCATGCACTATGCAGCCCAAAATGCTTTACAGAGCAAGACAAGATACATAACAGTAACAATGGGTAAAAATAGGAAGGAACAGAAATAAAAACGTTATATAAAAAAAAAGTTAAAAACCAACAAAAAGGGTTGGATCAGAGAACCATTAAACAACAAAACAATGATACAGCTAAAACTGGAAATAGCTTTATTAGCATGACCACAATAACATACAGTATTGCCAAAGCTTTGTACAATTGCGACATGTATACATAAATATACATATTTTTAAATGTACTATTACATTCATAAACATTTTAAACAAATGCAAAAACAAGTTTTCTTTGCAAGGAAAATATACTTTTTGAACATGATCTAGAACGTTTCATTAAAAAAAACTCATAGAACAAGTTAAGGTGAGTTATTGGTTATTGTATTATTGTATTTCTACTTTTTAAAACTGAATCCAGAGTTATTTTCTCTTTCAATTAATGTTACTGAGCTAAGAGCAGGGGTATAGGAGGCGGGGCTTAAGGGGAAACTCAACTGCGCATGCTCAATGGGCCCAGGTCCCCTGATGATCCGGGTACTTTCTGAATCTACAGTCCCTTTAT
>NW_011364034.1:4535-9972 GCF_000735185.1 Notothenia coriiceps | reverse complement strand
CTCATGACTTAGGTAGATACCGTTATAATGCTAATGCTAGCTGCACCCTAACTTGATTGAGATGCTGTGCTTTCTTCAGTGATCTGCCGGGATTATGTTCTGTTAAACCAGCATGTAAACTCACTGTAATGCTCCCAGAGTTTAACACGAGTCCCTAATGACCCGGCTTAGACTGCAAATGAAGCTGTTACACGTGAAATCAGCTGATTCATCACAGGAGAAGCATGCTGCAAGGATGTGATGGCAGTGGTGGTGGATAGTAATATAGTACATGTACTCAAGTATTGGAAGTAAAATGTTGAGGTACTTGCAGATGTGGAAGAAGTACTCAGATCTTGTACTTTAGTCAAATTAGATCTACTAGAGTTTTGCAATGCAGGAATTTTACTTGCACCAGANTATATCTACTCTCTTGCAAATGTTTCTCAAGTAAAAGTACAAAAGTATAAGCATCGAAACCATTTTTTTTCAGACTTTTGGTAAACTCAGTACTCATTATGCAGATTGGCACATTTCAGAGTAATATATATGATATGTTTTGATTATAATTATTGATGGATTGATGTGTAAAGGTGCAGCTAGTTGTAATGACTTTGTATTCTGCCGGGTAGTGAAATGCTTAATATCCTCCCCTCTTCCTCTCTTCTCTTAGCTCTCATCAGCCTGTCCTTCGGGGGGGCCATCGGCCTCATGTTCCTCATGCTAGGATGTGCCCTCCCTGTGTACGAGTAAGTATCACCATCACACTGTGTGTGTGTGTGTGTGTGTGTGTGTGTGTGTGAACTCTTTCACACTTGGCACTCACACACATGCACTCTGGGTGATCCCATCATGGGTTTACAGCTTTAGATGCAGGTGTGGAGCAAGGTCGGATTAACCTGTCTGGGGGCTCCAATATAACTGTTTCCAATGTATTTAAATGTCACTATATAATGTGTTGTTTGTTTTGTTTTAATTGTACGGCACTTTGAAATGCCTAAATGTAGCCTCACCAAGTGCTAACCAAACCACATGTCACAAAGAACAATGTACATTATATTCTGATATCTAATTGTTCATGTAGTTGTGTCTTTTGTTTCATATTTATGGTGGATAACCCTGAGGTAGAGATGAAACAGTAAAACAAATAATATCACAATTATAGTGATCAAAATGATGGCAGTATTGTTGAAATATACAAGCATTGATAAACAAATTATTCCGGCACATTTTCACAATTTGAAGGCTTTTGTTTGTGTATCTTCTGCACACAGTCACCATCTTTGTTCCAGTTTTCCTCAGCACTTTTATTACAAATATATGTACCACCACTTTCTGGACGCATTCCTCTCAGATTGTTCGTGTTGATAATGTCCACTTAAAGGTGGGGTAGGTAATTCACTTCAGAAACACTTAACATCCCGATAGCAATGAATATATGAAATGCTTTGACAATAAATACATCAAAAAATCTCATCTGTGGAAGCTGTGGTGCTTTAAAAAGCACGAGCAATCATCTGAGCCGGCCCGGCTAAAGTAACTGGATGGCCTACCTGCCTGTCAGCCTTCCATCTGTGCACAAACTTATCTCGTGCCCTCATTGGTCATGTGCGCGTGCTTGTGTGTTGGAGGAGGGGCTCTGTGAGGAAGTCTGAAGGAAGGGGCAGATTTTTTTCGGCTGCGTACTTTCAGATTCTAGCGCACTCGAGCTGTTTTCTCCATTCTTACCTACCCTACCTTTAAATGACTAACTTATGTTTCTTTTTTCCCTCTTTCTACAGTAAATACTGGCCTTTGTTCCTCCTGTTCTTCTACATCCTGTCCCCCATCCCGTACTGCATCTCTCGGAGGGTGGTGGACGACACAGACTCGGCCAGCAACGCCTGCAAAGAGCTGGCCATCTTCCTCACGACGGGCATCGTCATCTCAGCCTTCGGCCTGCCCATCATCTTCGCCAGAGCTGCAGTAGTAAGTCACAGAAGCCTCTCAGTGCATTTCACAATAGTACACAAACACACCGTTTTTTAAGACTTTGCCAAAGCAGGACACCTAGGATAAAAATTACACACATTTAAAACACATCATAACAAATGTAACCCATTACTTTCGCCTCCTGGGAAAATTGTCATATAAAGCACACACAAAATGTCTTCTTGTCTGTCACATCAGGGAAAATTATTTTGACCGGACATTTTGACCGGAGAGATTTAGATTTGCCGGTCTTCAGCATATTTTACCAGTCAACGGAAACTCTGCTTCTGCCCCAAACACTCACTAGAGCTCCACATGTGGATTCATCCGCACTATTTCTTCCTGTTTGTGTAACGTCTGCAGAAAGATGCAGGGATTAGCTTTTTAAGGAAAACTATTTGGCCTTTTAGTGAAACAGAGAGGGTAGAAGTCACTAAGTGTTGGTGTTTTTATGGGATTTGATGACAATAACATGAATAACTTGATTTGATTTGGTTTTGGATTAGCAAAACAAGACATTTGACGATCTTACCTTGAACTTTTAGAAAGTGGAACAGACATTTTTGACTATTTTCTATTAAATCGATGTGATATGTTAAAGCAGGGGTCGGCAACCCCTGGCTGGCACGCGGCACCGTAACCAGTGGCAAACTAGGAATAAGTGGAATAAGTGTGCAATAATATTTAAATTGTATTTTCGGATCCTGAACGAGACCGCCGCCAGAGCGCGTCTCCCCGTTACCTGCAGAAGGAAGCCATGCACGCAACGCAGCCCCGCTCTCTTTAACTCCAGGCGACTTTCTGCCGCTTTCCTCCGTGGTGCAGTGCTGATCGTTTCACCACGGAGGAAAGCACTTCACTAATTGCAGTACCCATAAGGAGCTGTACAAATGCCGCAGTTTTTGCGTGGCTGTGTATTTAGTTGAAAGCCCAGTGGCGATCTGCTCATCTCTCATCGAAATAATATGCTACAAAGGGGCGGACTGGCCATCTGTGTGTTGAACTTTCCTGTCGGCTCCCAGACCGTAGTCGAGGAGGGCAGAAGCAACAAGCTTCAGGTTCAATAACCCACTTTAGCTTAAATGACTGGAGAGAGGCGAGCTCTTCTTGGGAGGCCGTTGCATTTATTTAGCTGTTCTTCTGTTTCACAAAATACATCACAGACCTCTGTTTTTCTGCTTCCTCGTTTCACTTCCAGAAACATACACACGTTCCGAGTACGTCATCTCCGTTCACTCCAATGACCACTTTTTTCAGCAATGGCGGATCTCGATGTCTGCGTCTTTATCGCTTCCGTAGTTCAGCTCGCTAAGGCTGCGACGCTTATGTTTCGAGCATAATGAATTGTCTTCGTGTGACGGATTTTAAAGGTTGTAGGATTGTCAGATAGCGTCTTCATATATGGGGATCATTACTCTGTAGTGCATCGTGATTCAAGTGTGCTTGTAACATGTGGTCCGGGTGTTAAAGGAGTGAGTGTCGGAGTAGCAGTATCATACGATTGAGCTGAGTGTTGTTATTATGATCTTGCGTGACCCATACTACCTATCAGCACTAGTGGTTTGCTGAATGCACCAGTATTAGGAACACTTTAAGCGACGTACTGAGACTAAAGTGTGTGTTTGTATTGCCCGTTGTACTGTATGTATAATCAGTATGTGAACTCGAGTGAATGGCGAAGAGAACTTATGTGGAATTTCTGAGTCGTTCTGTTACCTGATGCGTTGTTCTAATGTTAGCTTTGTGTCGAATGGCAAATAATGCTGAAGGTTCTCGACTGTATGACTTCGAGTTGGTGAGACAGTAGGCTCAGACCTTATTCGTATAGTTGCTCGTAGTAGGGTAGGTGTGTATATTCCTTTGGTCCTGTCCTGTAGTGCCGCCGCTTTCAGCACCTAGGGCTACGCAATGGGGATAGATGTATGCGAGTATACCTTCATCTGCAGACCCGGTTCGGATCCTTGGATCCCTGGTCTCAACTCTCAGTTGTTGTTTCGGCCTTTCCTGTTTCTGTTATTAATCAGACACATTATAGTTTGCCTTATTGTGGCTTCGTTTTTTTATGAAGAGGTGCTATTTTACTGTGTCTGAGTTTTTTGTATATAATACCTCACATATTTTGTGCTGTTGGTCGTGACATTGCTACCTGCTGAACTTGAGCATCCATTTTTCTTTCCCTCGTTTCGTCGGGTGTTTCGGGTTTTTTCCTTGCGGTTTTGCATACTTTGTAGGGGGGGGGTATATTCGGGTACCTCCTATTTCTCGGGAGCAGCGATATGTTGGGGACATCTCTCCAGCTGTCTTCGAGTAACACCTTGAATATGTGGTTGTCGCCTTGCATAGTTGCGTCTGTAGTTCTACTCTAAGTTGTGCTGGTACTGTGAGGAATATTGGCATGCTTGGCATTAGTGGTATCGCATTCAAGTTTATTGACCTTCCCTGTATTTTGATTATGGATGTTCTAAAGTAGACACATGTGTGTATTTCAATCCATCCTCATCCATCTGCTGCTGCTGTGTGCTAGTCCTTGTCTGGTTGTCGCCTGTCCCTTTGGTCGATGTTTGGCCGTCCTTTCTGAAAAACCATATGCTATGGGCATGTTTAGTCTAGATAAACCTTTTGTTTCGTCTCTCCATTTCATCCATTCGGGGATTGCTGTTGGTTAGCTCGATGAATTCAAGTGGTGAATGATAGGATGTGGTGGGTGATAGTCGGTAAGATCCCTGTGTTTTGAGTGCAGCATGCCTTGTAGATTTACTGTTGTGTGCTCCTCGCTTTTTAATAATATATCAAATGGTTTAAACTTTATGGGAGTGATGCTCCTGATGTGGTTTAGCAATTTATTAAGATAGGGGTTTCTAATTTGGTTTTAAAGAATTCAACAGGCATAAATTAATACTAGCAACTAGGCTCTTATTTAACGTAAGCCGACTGATTATGGTGTTTTATGGTAGCTATTTTTCTTTATCTTGATAATCCGTATATGTCATTATCCTTATATTATAGTCATAATTGTCTATTTATATTGTTTATTAACATGTTTGATTTTTCAATTGATAGGGTTATAGTGTGGAAAGTGGGGGGTGGCGTGTTGTGTGCGTGTTGGGTTGTGTTCGGCTTGGCTGTTTATGGGTTTCGTGGTGTTTTCGTGTTAGGGTGTTTGTTTTGTGGTTGTCTTGGTTCCTGGTGGTTGTTGAGTTGTTGTTTGGTGCGGGGTTGTTGGTTGTTTGTGTTGTGTGGTTTGGGTTGTTCTGTTTTTAGATGAGTGGTGTGTTATGACATATTGTCAAAGTTCTAAATCTTTGTTTGATTTGATGATAGTTCCCAAAAAATCGTTATTCTATTGCTGGCGGTTTCGCTATATGGTGGCTTTTCCATGATTGGCTCCGCCATGAATCGGTGTCCGGGTATCGTGTCCGCGTGCGTCTACTGGGGGTATCCACGTGTTGTACTGTACATAAGCCTTTTGTGTGTTGCCTTCTGGTGT
>NW_011364034.1:0-4490 GCF_000735185.1 Notothenia coriiceps | reverse complement strand
AATGCAAATGCTGTCCCTTTAACCTCACGAAGCACACATTCATTACTATTATTATTATTATTATTATTATTATTATTATTATTATTATTATTATTATTATTATTATTATGGTAAAAACTGTTTGGTTCTTGTTGTTGTTATTTATATGATGACCTCCCATCCATTGACTCACACCAAACCAGTGCAATACTTAGTTTTTTTTACCGCCTGCTCCATGTTGAACTGACACAAGTGGGATGGAGAATGCTGATTTACAGTTGGATTTGTACTTTTAGTTTTGCTCTTGTTAATTTTTTCACCATCTCTGTGTTTCATTTGGAGCTGATGAGCGCTGGTGAACAACTGCTTGTTTTATCTGTGAACAAATATGTTAAAATAACCCCAATTGAATGTGGAATAAGACTTAATCTGACCAAAGGGACAGGGTCATACCTTTCTCTATGTAGTAGAACCTCTGGAAAAGCTTTTCCTACACCAGTCTGTAAATTGAGTTCAAATGAGCAGAAAACTGACAGAAAATCTGCATCACATAAACTGATTTCTATTTGTGTCGAATTTGATTAAAACTAAAATATCCTTTGTCACTTAAAATATGATATTCCTCTAATAGAGTGCGGATTTAAGTTAGCTTTGTGCTAATGTAATGCTACGATCGCTAAGCTGTGAAAGTCTAGAAGTCTGTTTTAGACTGTTACCGCTAACAACCCTTCTCATTTCTACACCCCGTTACACGTTATTCCGTTTTCTTTATTTCTTTGGGACCATGTTGGCATTACACGTTGAATCATTTTAACTTCTGCAATCCATAAAAGTCATAAACTGTCGCCACACAACACAAGTAGACGTTGTTCAGGAGCAGCAGTGTTTGTATCCTCTTGAAACTTAGACAAGAGGATTTGTTTAAACAGCCTCAGCACCACCGCAGAGATCAAATTAAACCGACTAGGTGATTTCCCAGGCTGCTTAAATATTCACGAGTTATTCTGCATAGCTGTTTCCTCACTCTAATGTCAGGTGAAGAAAGCATGAGAAGCCTCAGCTAGCGTACAGTAGGTAGGATTATCCTGAGGACAGCGATTGAAACTGAGCCAAGCTAAGAACCGGCCGACTTATAACCAGTCACTGACGGCCGCTAAGCTTTTAAACAGGACCCTCTTAAAATAAAAGCATCCAGCGTCTCTGCTCAGTGTAGTTTCCTCTCTAGAAGCACATCCAGATTTGTCGCACATTTCCTCACACCAGCATTTCTCATGGTTTATGATTTCTATGTTCTCCGGCCTGTGGGAAGGACATGTGTGTATTAAGTTGGCAGATTACAGGTGTAGCTCTCCTGTTGCACTGCATTAGGAAGATGAAAAAGGAAGTTAGGGTCTGGTTCCTTGTTTAATGGAGGGTAAACGGTCGGACATTTTAATTTTGGGATGGTTCAGTTTGAATATGTTCCCTCTGGAAGACACTTTTATTTTATTTAAATAAGGACTGATGACTGACGAGAATTTGTATTGTGTCCATAATGTCAAATTGAACATTTGCTTTTGTTTTTATGTGTTGTAGGCCAGCCCAGATTTGTTGTTGTTATTGTTTTACCGTGGGTTTGCATGCACAGCAGATTTCCAATACAAGTTTAAATCTGCTACAAAGAATTTTTTTGTTGCAAAAATGACAAATGATGGTCTTAGAGGGATTTGTATTAGCTTTCACGATAAACAGTTGTTTGTCAATAAATAGTTATAGCACAAACATCACTCCAAATCCAACATTTGGCATTACTGTATCTCAATGTCCTTATCAATAAACCTTAGAAATGTTGATAGGTGGTGTAACAATAATCATTTGATAGCTATGTGCTAGCTTTATGCTAAGCTAATCGCCTCCTGGTTCTATACTCGAAGCACAGACATGACAATATCTGTCTTCTCATCTGTATCACATTTACAGCTACAATTTCTAAGGAAGAACAACAAGTACAACTCTTAATTTAACCACATTATTTCTCAAATAAATAACTAATTCTATGACAAAAGCATTGGAAATCTGCAGAGGAATCCCGCGGCTAAAAATGCTAACTGACACTGGGCCTGGCACTACAATTCGGCATTACTGTAACAATCCTCTTTAATATATATATTTATTCTGTTACGTGACTCCTCCAGAGATCACCCCCTCAGTGAAGGCACTGATTGTATAAAAGCACCATAATAACCACGGCAGCTTTTTCATTTCCAGTTATATTTACCTACGTTAGTGAACATTGAACACTACTGACATGATTTGTGTAATTGTTACGTGACACTGAATCTGATGCTCTGAACATCACTTCTGTTTAACGTCTGTATGACACTGTGTGGAGTTTAAGCTAAATGTGTCAAATGTTCTCTGACTTTGTTCTGGTGTGTAGCGGTGGGACGGGTTTCTCTGTGTTCCTGTGAAGAGAAACTGATTCGGGGAGGATATTGTATTTATTTATTTTAATAAGGAGCTTTGTGTCAACGAACGTCCAACGCCATTTTCTATCTACAATGTTTCTGTTCAGTAGGCAGAAGTCAGCATGGTGGTCTTCTTGTTTCTTTTTTTTTCTTTTTTTAAATAAACGCCATTTTTGAACATCCTCTCCTTTGAATGACTACACATACATTTGCATGACACTTCACAGGAAATACTAGTATAGAGGTATATATGAATATATGCAGTTTTTATTTTATATCAATCTTTAATAATAGTTATACTCAACGGAATTCAACTTGATGGCTTACTGAAACATGGACCACATATGAGCAGAAAATAAATATTTATGAAATCGTTTTTTTTACATAATTATAATGTACATTTCGTATGTGTTACAACCTGGCTCGTGGGCTGTAACAAAAAGCTGGGAGTCGAGACGAGGGGTATGAAAATATAACAATAATTTATTAGTGGACACAAAAATAAACAGCCGCGGCGTGAGGCTCAGGGGAGTGTGCGAGAGGACTGAGAGATCACTGTCCACGATCACCCACAGCACTGGAACCTGTAAACAAGAGAGAGAGACCACGGAACGCCTAGTGGTGTGGAGGGGTCGTCACAGTATGTAGGCTACAAGCTATAACTTTAAATATAATGTTTCCTGTGGGCTCTCGTAATTGCTGTTTCTGATTAACTAAAGAGCCGATCGCGTTCACACCATAGACTGTATATTTTTTTATTTTCAGGATTGAATGTTCAAACCAAGGCCTAAAACCTGGCATTTCATAAGAAAGTGACTAATATATATACAAAATGTAATATTGGATAAAATACTACACCAAATGGTCAGACACAGATATAAAAATAAAGTCCCCTGGTTTGTCTCTAGAGTCTACGGAGCCCCTAAAGCAGGGGTGGGGAACCTTTTTCCTCTCAAGGGCCATTTCAATTTTTTCAACATCCTCCGAGGGCCGTACAAATTATTGACCTCTGCTTAAAAATACTGCAGCGACCCTGTATAGGATGCTGAGGGTGTCACTCAGGCATCCCCCGTCTCTCTGCCAATCATAGAGCTGCACAGTGATGCTGGTTGAGGTGCGGGCCTGTGGTTGGGGGAGGGCGGGAAGTTGTGACGTAGACACTGATATATAGGGTATGTGTGGGAGTTAGTGTGTTGTGAGGTTGAACCCACAAGCTGTACATGAACCTGTGATCATCTGAGAATAAGAAGAGTTATTAAAGCCTAATAACTGGAAGCCTGTTTCCGACTCCATTTGTGAACGTTACATTGGTGTCAGAAGTGGGATTATGACACCAGGACAAGAGGCCAGCATTTCCGGGCCGGGGAGCTGGTCTGGCTTTACAGCCCACAACGGAAGAAAGGCCGGTGCCCAAAACTGGACAGCCAGTGGGTTGGTCCCTGCAGAGTACTGGAGAGGGTCGGGGAAGTGGTCTACAGGGTGCAGCTGCCACCAAAGGGGAGAAAAGTTGTGCTCCACAGAGACAGGTCGGCAACAACTTCACAAAACTACAGAAGTTATTTGACATGGATATATTGACCACTTCGCCTTCATGAATGGAAGGAGCCTCAAAAGTAAGTCAAGCACAAAATGTATCTGTATGTCTCTGCTCTCTGGTGGTTTTACTGTTGACATTTTGACTGCTGTTGAGTTACTTCCCAATTGCTCTACACCAGTGATGGGCAACTTTTGTCACGGTTTGTGAAACAAGCAGGACCCAAATGCAGATTTAAACTGAAACTTCCTTTATTTCAAGGCTATGATATGTACAATGACAAACAGAACACTCACCGCAGAACTAGTCAGGGAACAAGACGAACCGACCAAGACAGACAGAAAACCCAGAACTTAAATACACACAAGACTCAATCACACAACAAGACACAGGTGAGGAGGGAGGAGAAAACACAGGGGCCCAGGTGAACATAATCAGACAATTAGACACACCAGGGAAACTAATAGACAAGAGGAAAACACAAGGAAAAGGACCAGACATAACCAAGGAAAACATAGACATGGAAAACA
>NW_011364033.1:0-4170 GCF_000735185.1 Notothenia coriiceps | reverse complement strand
ATATTGGGAGATTCTGATTTCACGGATCAATAACTCATGAACAAAACGTTATTCAGACACAAATGACGTCTCCTAAGTACCGTGGTAAGGTTGACATCGAACTACAATCACATTTTTATCAAAAAAAGCCAATACGCGCCGTACTCCGAGCTTGGCACATTACAATGGTCTCTATCCGCAGCCGGAGAAGAAACGAGTGCTCAGGGACCGTCTGCAAAGTGCAACTCCGAAAAAAAAGAATACAATAATATTCAATCACTATTATACAGCTTATTACTACCAAACTCACCACACACATCAATAGTCTCCTGTGTGTCATACTACAGCAAGGAGTTTGGAAAAATATGCTTTTGAATAATTTTGGGGATTTATAATGTAAAATCTTCAATATGACATCATCTTAAATAACTTTACTATTATACAATATATTTCTACCAAACTCACTATTTGCATTGTTGTTGTTAGCATCTGGTTAGCTAGCTGCGCTAACGGATATTAAAAGCTGTTTCTAAAACAAGGAAAGGGAGAGCTCTGTCCTGACTGACAGAGATAACTACAGCTCAGTGAGGTAAGGGACTCTGTTTAGATAGTTAACTTCAGTCTAGTTATCTCAGTGGGTCTCAAACGGTTTGGTCACCATTTATGAGAATAAATTAAAAACAGTTATGAAATACTAAAGAAAAAGAAAATCTGTTTACCATAAATTCATGTTGCTCTCAAAGTGCACCAGGTTGATGCATTTAACTTCAATATGTAAAAGAAAATCTCACTCCAAGCTGAACTCAAATGTTGGCAGCCCTGTAGGCTAACGCTAGCTAGCTTGTAACAAAATATAGCAAAACTAATCCGAGCAGGCTAAACCAACTAGCTTATTGTAACCAAAGGTGTGCTCCTGACACAGAAAAAAGAGCAGAAGCTAACCAGTAAACTACAGCAGTTAGCTGACTTTAGGAAGCTAAGCTAACAAGCTTCTTCTTCTATAGGCCTAATCTTGATGTAGGATGGGTCCTCCCATATGCTGAATGCTGTAAAAAGGGACAGCTAATATAGCTAATGGCATATTTGTGCCTTTTAAAAGGGTTTTAAAACATGTTGTGTTAATCGGCTATTAAGGGTTACTGTATGCCTAAGAAATACTCTCAGTGACAGAGCAAAAATATCAATATAATTTCATTTATATGCCCTCAAAAGAAAGATTAAGGAGAATTAAAATCTAAATTGGACTCCACAGTATTTGGATTAATTCAGTCATACATTTTTTTCTGTTGGGTTTCTGTATATTATATATAGCCTACAGATGACCTTAACTGAATCCTGAAATTATTTTTTGCCTGGAAGCAAGAACACTACTCCAGAAACATCTGACGGCAAAGTTTAAAACATGCATCAAGACACTTTTACACAGTGATTCTATATGCATTATTTATGCAAAGAACATTTGCCGTCTTCAGTTTAAGATGTTTAAACGTGTCTCCGTTCCCCTGCAGGGCACAACACTACATTTAAATTCTGCCTGCAAATGACAGAAGGCCAGCAAGCAAGTTAAATATGCAGCCCTTCAGCAGAGAGTGATGGCTTGTCTCAATGTACAGACATAATGAAATATTTAAATGTCTACTCAGCCAAGATGTTATTGATTCTTATGATGGAGTTTCAAGAAAAGGGGAGAGCCTCAGTCCAAAACGAGAGATATTCAAAAACAAAAACATATTCAAATGGCAATTTGAGACGTGTTAGCCAGGGGGCGAATGTGTCGGCATTAACTTTGGGATATATAATATTTATTTATTTCAAAGAGGACCATGCATACAAATACATTAATCGGAGAAAAGAGAAGATATGAATTATGCCAGATTATAGCTAATAGCGAATTTCCGTCTCCAGTCCTCTGGCAGGTACGGTATATAACAATCAACAAACACTAAAAACATTGCATAATCTCTATCACACAAACAATATTATCCTTTGCAGACCAGTTATAAGCACAAAAACCTTTAAACCACTACAGGAAATGGAAAAACCACAATGTATAATGTGACCTCTTTAATGCACCTGAGCCATTCTGTATGTTTTGAGTAACACCTGTGCTTTCCCTGATACGACAGCTCACAATGCCTTTTGGTATCACTGCTCTACGTGATGAGTTGACAGCACACCACCTGCTTGATAAAGGAATAACTTATGAGCCAGTAACCACTTTGTCCTGAACATAAAATAGTTTCCTGTTATCAGCTACAATCATTAGAGGTGAGGAATAGTTGCACTCTCGGCAAAATTAGACCCAGCTCACTGTAACTGTGTCAGAGCACAACAGTGATGTCAGCAAAAGATGTGAAAAAAAACTAACTACCCCAAACAGCTTGCTTAGCAAAATGTGTCTAAGCCATTGACTCCAGCGCGCCTGCAAAAGTTTAGCGTTTAGCTCATTAGCTCCACATTTAACCGCTACACCCCAAAAGTCACATTAGCAGCTAGCAGATGCTGCCTTCCACCGCTGTCAGACAACTTTTGCTTCACCATTAGAGGAAGTACTCTCGGGAAATCAGGGAATGCATTAACGTTGCTTAAAGATAAATACAATTTACTCTATAGAGGATTGTACAGAGGTGGGTGGGAGGGAGAGTGTGGGCTGGTTTCTAATCAAAGTTTGTGTAGGAGGGAAGTCTATGCCATGCTCTGGTTGAACGAGTGTGGATAAAAAACCATCGTACATGTCGCTATTTCTCAACGTCGTTTATCTAGTCAGGTTAAGACGTTGGGATTTAAAGACAGAAAAGGGAGTGGTTGATGTCCGTCACTTTGAATACTCAATATGCCCTTTAGCCAATCACATACAATGTAAAACACAATATAACATAAGAAAGGTGTCTCTTTAAAAGTATTAAAGTGTTGAACAGTTGCACACATGTAGAGAGGGTCAAACTACTGCTCAATATAGCATAGCATAACATTGACACTCTGCTGTGCTGGTATTACTTGCACATGCCTGGTTTTCATGTGTACAATGTCATACTGTTCGGGGTGGACAGTAGCAGTGGCGTAGTGGGCGCCGTACCCCCACTTATTTGAAGCATGATTTCTTTTTTTAATAGTCTAATACATCTAAAATCATTGCCAGTGTTATCAGTTGCAAGTGTGTGTTTGTTGTAATAATGACGAAAACCTAATAGGCAGATTTCACAGTAATTATAATAAAAACGTAGCTCAAGCATTTATGCAACTTGATTTGAAGCGTGTGTGTGTGAGGGGCAGGTGTCCCGCACTGTGCGGGACGGCACACACAGCATTTGTATTATTTGTCCCGCGTCCCACACATTGAGACTATGTCCCGCATTTGAGTGATAGTCGCGCAGAAAGGCCGGATCGGTTCGCAGACAGCCGGCACCGCCCTTTATTATTATATTGTCTAAACGGCATCATGTAAATTGCGCTGACAGGCGACACAGAGGTCCCCAAGCCCCCCCCCCCGTTGACAGTTCACGAGCGCGTCCATAGTGTCTCCCGTCCACCCACCACCCTGTCCACCCAGTAACAACATCCCCACTACACCACTGGTTGTAGTAGTAGCCTACACCAACATGGATTAAACGTGTGTTTTTTTTTACCACAATGTTGGGGAAATTAATGGATAAAATGCACGGATTATTATTATTATTATTATTCCCACTCCGATCGGGACACTAGGTCCACCGTTTCCCCGCAGCGAGGCTCCCCCCGTTGACAGTTTACGTGGGCTGGGCTGGGTGCAGTGGCGGACTGGCCATCGAGACGAATCCCGATGGGACGGTACCGAAGTGGGCCGGTCGGATAAATCACTAGCACATCCCCCACTCCCCCCGTTGACAATTACTAGGTACCGAAGTGGGCCGGTCGAGAGTCCCGGGTGATTTTTAGTCCCAGTCCACCACTGGCTACATGACCGTATGATCGCCCATATTGACGCACCTAATTCCTAAACTTCTAACAGATACAAATAAACCGATCCTTCAGCCTCATATGAGCTCTCAGACACGTTCAAAATTAAACTGTCATCGCTGTCTGAGCTTGCTGCTGTGTGCCCATCGTGCGTTTACATGCAGATGCTGGGATCCTGAACGGTGCAGCTGGAGCGCTGTGCCCGCAATGACGTCACACATAATTTGGCGGGACTTGAAGAATCCCCGAGAAGAT
>NW_011364032.1:0-3860 GCF_000735185.1 Notothenia coriiceps | reverse complement strand
AATAGTGTGTGCATGAACTTACGTTTTTGCGCTGGCCTCAAGAAACAGCAAACCTGAAAAACAGGAAGTAGAAATCAAATCTAAAGGTCCTGTTTTCATCTTAATTTGAACATGTTGCTGCTATCTCTCTCTTTCTCTCTCAAAGAGGTCACACCAAAATAAAACACTTCTCACCATTCTCTTCAGCAAACTGTTTGGCCTCCTCGTACGTCACATCCCTCTGAGCCTCCAGATCAGCCTTGTTACCAATCAGAATGATGACCTGGACACAGCAGTCAGCGTAGTTATTGAACAAATATAAAAATGCATGATCAGTAGCCACATTGGCATCAGTATGCTGAGGTCAGTGGCAGCTAATCAATAGAGGGCACTAGTAAATGTAAACAATTATTACAGTATGTTTCATTATCCTCTCTTGCAAGTGCAGCAGCCAACCAATTGCTGACCGTTGCTACGCGAAAACTATGCAATTCAGCCAATGAGCGTCCTCAGATCTGATGGCCAAAGGGCGGCAAATTCAGCGTGTGTGGGAATACTTTGAGGTAACGAAAGAGTATTTGATGAAGATGGCTGCTTGTGTAAGTACTTCTGGAACATCCGGACTTCTGTCCCAGTTTATATTGTATTAACTATGTCCAGGACAAGGTGTTTCTTTCAAAGTTAACCACACTGAAGATTATGGAGGTATGCCACACTACCAACACAGCTGACTTTCTGTGTGATAATACACTACTCCTTCTGTAAGAGTAACTATATCTAATTCAATAACTAGGCTGGTTGATTAGACTTCTCACATTTTTAAGCCTCAATTTGTTCTTTAGCAGTGTTTGCCATGTTTTGTTAATGTTTGTAGTGTAATGGGATTCCAGCATGTATGTGTGCGTGTGTGCGTGTGTGTCAACTCACTGTGTTGGGGTTGGTCAGGTTCCTGGCATCTGTTAACCAGCTGCTCAAGTGATTATAAGTACTTCTCCTGGACACAGAGACAAAAACAAAGTTATTCATCAAAGGATCAAACTAATATGAAACCTCCCACACTAACTCCGCTCTCCCGTTCAGTACCTGGTGATGTCGTACACCATGAGGGCCCCTGCGGCCCCCCTGTAGTAGGACCTGGTGACGGCCCTGAAGCGCTCCTGACCGGCCGTGTCCCAGATCTGCAGTTTTACTTTCTGACTATTGACCTCCATGATCCTTGTCCCGAACTCCACCCCGATGGTGTGAGGACAGTCTGCCATGACTGCACACACACATCCAAAATATTCATTATTATGACAGTTTAACCAGAAAACAGCCAACAACACAGGACACTGCTTTTTTCTTATTATTTTTCGTGAAGGTATATCATTTGATATGAACCAATAATGTACTTTGGGGATTGATTCACAAAAACAACTGTTCTAATAACATATCGCATTAATCCAACCTTAATTTTACCCAGACAGATTATTTAATAATAATCTAAACGCTTAATGTACATTATCATTTAATGACTTATTCAGCTTCAAACAACTATTCATCAGCCGATTGTAGAAAATTAACTTTCAAATGTTAAAGGATTGAAAATGATCATAGGAACAGGTGGATGGAAAGGCACCTAATGAGTAAGAGAAGTTGGAGGAGAGTGGAAGAACAGAAGGAGAAAGAACTCACATTTTTTCTCTGTGAACTGGTGGAGAAGACACGACTTCCCTACTCCCATATCACCTGGAGAGAGAGAGAGAGAGAGAGAGAGAGCGATTCATTAAGTTAAGTGTCTGGAGGGAACCTTTGCAGACCATTTACATGCAAACAAACCTATAACAAACCATAGGAAAGGGAAAATATGCATATTAGGGCCTCTTTAATGTTTGATTTGAATATCTCCACACTACTAAAATTAGTTAAAAATAATTCCATTGTTGTGTTTTAGTTTAGTTTAGTGCACGGGTCTAAACACTACAATACCCATGCACCTCAACATCCAATCACAGAGCTTTCATTTTGCTGCTGTTTAATAAAATGCAGAGAGACACGTTTAACTTAGCTACATTTGTTTTGAATGTCCAATGGCTTCTTGAACTTATTCTTTATAACAGAAGAACATTATTCAGATGATTAGTTCAGCAGAGTTTGGCATTCCACTCCTCACACACAACAGGCCTTTAGATGTTAAAACGCGAGCTAACACAACCAGTCAGTCCCAGACGAGTCATCCTTGAAAAGTTTCACTTCTCAGGAAACACTTTTCACGGAAATAAACCCGAGCAAATATCCGTCTGGGTAGAAAATCTATTTAACCATGCTGCCTGGAAAAAGGAGTATGCACGTGGAAATATTTCGAGGTACTTGGTCAAATGATGTTACTACAATGGTCCTATAAAAACTACTACTTCAAATATAAATATTTTGTTTTTGAATTTAATACATTTGCCAGTTACCAACTTAGCAACAAGACAATTGACATCAAGTGTGCCTTAGCAGTGTTTCCCATACATTGATATATTATTATTTTAATTTTTTTAAATTCTTTTGGTGGTCTAATGGATAGTGTGTGCTAGTGTGCCCTTGAGTAAGACACTTAGGGGGGGGGGTTGGGTGCCCCCACAAATAGAATCAAATTATGTGGGAAGCACTTCTTGGTGTCCATGAGGTGAAGTAAACTCTTACAAATATTTATCGTAAAAGGAGCAATACTGCTATTTAAAATCACTGTTGCAAGTAAAAGTACAAAAGTTTTCACAACAAAGAGGAACATTTACTGTACAAAAAAGGTGAAAAATACTTGTGTGTACTTTCTATACTTTGATCTGAAGTACAATACCATATTTTATCAAATCTGAATCTGTTAAGTATTCTTAAAATATGATACAAATATATATAATGAAGTAAATCAATATTTTCCTCAGAGATATAGTGGAGTAGAACTATATAATGTCGCATACATTTGAAAAAGACCAGTCAAATCAAATTGTAAAAGACTCAAGTAAAGAATATTTATAATAACATTTGACTTATTAGTAAATGTACTAATAATCCAGCTGGTTGCAATATTAGTACATTAGTAATATTAGTAACTAGTAGTAAGTAATGTTAGTTGCGCTACCTGCAACAGAATGCAGACAGTGACAGTAAAAAATACAAGAATAAAATAAAAATAGAACAATTATTTATTCAAACAAAGGGAGTTAAGTAAATATTTGCAAGTTGTATGCCAATATTCAACAACAATATACGTGTAAAATTGTGTATATTACAATATATTCAGTGGTGTATTAGTATTATAAAGATATGAATACTTCAGAGGGAGTTTCTCTCCCCCCCACACCCCCCCTGCTTGAAACGCCTCCATTGGACTACTCTGTTTACTTCCATAACATAATGACATCACTATTTAACACTTTCTATACTATTGGCTAGCGATTTGACTGGGCTCTGGTTTCAGACAGAGGGTGAAAAGAGGTGCTGCAGCACAGGCAGTATGAGAAAAATAAAGAGCTTTTTGACAATTAAAGCATGGAGACATGTCACAGTAGAGACACAGAATATGAAGCTGAACATGAGAAAAATATGTCCTCTTTAAAATGATCACCTGACGACCTGAAAATACAAATAATACATAAACAGCATGGTAGGGCTGTACCCGAATATTCGACTATTCGAATATTCGTTCGTTGGCCAACTATTCGGGTTTCAATTTCATTATTCGGATATTCGTTTTTTTCAAAAGAAATAAATATTTTTTTCTAAATGTATGCTATTAATAAAGGCGAATTGCCATATTCTTATACTATATTTATACTTTTGAATTGCACTGTTAAAATGCGGAAATATATACAATCTCAGCCTGTGCTCCTGACATCGCGTTCACTCACAGTCAC